>NC_090231.1:27144475-27409475 GCF_024489055.1 Chanodichthys erythropterus | reverse complement strand
TTGCAAACAAATTAAAAGAGCATTTGCATATTAAATATATGAGTCTGGATTTCATAGCTGAGTCCCAAAAATAAGAGAGTATTGCTCTGGTTTTTAAATGGCTGATAATGATATTGAAATGGACATGTGATTTTCTAATTTGCTTGTGGAAAAACAATGGATTATTCACCAAATATTAAAAAAAAAAAAAAACAATCCAAAAGCAACCCCCACATTTGTGCCCAATCTGCCTTTGCAGAGTCTTATCCAGTGTTAGCTATAACAGGCATCTGTCATACACAGTCTGGATCCCTCCTACTCACATATCCCTTGGACTTCTATTTCATTAGAACTTATTATAATCATATTTAACAAATTAGTCAATGTTATCCTTAATACTATGTAGCTGGATAACATTTTTTAATTCATACTGTTCAAAAGTTTGGTGTCAGAAAGATTTTTTAAAAGAAATTAATGTTTCCAGAAATTAATTCGATCAGCAAGGAGGCATTAAATTAATAAAAACAGGTAAGTTTGAATATTTTCATGCAATGATGGCAACCTAAGTTATTTGAAATTGTAATATTTTACAATATTACTGTTTTATATATACTTTTGATTAAATAAATGCAGTGGTAAAAGACTTCTTAAGAAAAGTCTTCCTGAAACATAAGAGACTATTTTCTCTAAATAAATCTTACTGACCCCAAACATTTAGACAGAAGTGTATTTATTTAAATATGTGACAGCCAGATGAGGGGTCTTCCCCAGCTTGACACTCAAGGTTTGTTCCTCATCTACTTAAACATCGTAGGGAATTTTTTCTTGTCATTGTCACCTTTGGCTTGATCATTGGGTGGTTTGGAAAGCACATTATTAGTATACCTGCTTTGCAACAATGTGTATTTTTTAAAAAAAAAACAATACTAATCATTTTAATTGAACTGAAAAAATAAAAATTAAAGAAATAAAGAAAAATTCTCTGACTTCTAAACTAAAAATATTATTTCACAGTTGTCCAGCAGTTGAGAAAAAGAGCAACAAGCTCACAGCAGTACACTGCTACATCCCATCGGAATCACTCAAAGTGCATTTCAAGCCAAGGCCAATGCTAATGCCAAACGCTATAAGAAGAGATGCCACAGGCAACCCAACAAACAAATTGTTGGCAAGCTCAATAAGTCAGTTGAAAAGCAAAAGTGATAACATTCTGGCATTCAGAGCCTGCCTTGTGTGTTTGTTGGGTTGCCTAGCAACAATACAAGGAAATAAATCCATAGAGATTTTTATAAGCGGATGAGAGCAGGTAACAACTCAGAAACAATTACTTGGCACAGGCTTTATGTGTCTGTGCGATTGTTTACTTACTCAAACTCCTCAAAATCAACTTCATTGTTCTCCACACTGGGGGCGGGGCCAGGGGAGAGGCTACTGGAATTAGAGGAGAGGGGTCGAGGTCTGCCGGGGGGACGGAGAGAGCGCTGCCGAATGCTGTCACGCCGAGACAAATACTGGATCATACGTTGTGCATAATATGCTGCAGGGGACAACCTACAAACACACAAACAACACAAACACAATAATATTAGATATTCACTACATAGATAACATATCAAACAAGTCATTCCCCCGTTTTTATACTGATACACATTAATCAAATAAATACTTGTTTTAGGAGATACACTAATACAAAATATGTGTGCTAATATTGGTATCTAATTATTTTGAATAATCTACCAAAACAGATACCAATACTTCAGCATCTTAAACCTATGAACTTTAGCTTAAACTACTTTAATAACTTAATATTGTTATATTTGCACTACTTTGGTAACTTAATATTATGTTTTTTTGTGTTTAATAAACATTTTGCCAAAGGTTTCAAATTTCAATGTGGGTTTTTTTTTTTTTTTTTTTTTTTGCAGTGGTTCAGGAATGAAACCAATCACAGACTGTCTGTCGAATACAATCATTCAATGGCCAATCAGAGGCATTTAAGTTAGTCCATAAGACATCAGTATCGACAAACCAATCAAAAGTTTTAAACAATTTTAAGAATTGCTGATAATAAATCTGCTTCTATTCTGCATTTAATTCAGCTACAATGATGATAAGTATTTTGGCATGATGACTCGCTGAATGAAGCCCTTAAAACTAAAATCCTTTTTGCAGGAAGAGCATCTGGAGTTTTGTTCTGTCTCGGACTAGTTGAGAGAGGAAGTCTGCCACCAGCTTGGAACAGATGAACTATAATACTAAGAAAAACAAAGCTAAACTCCAAATAATCACCAAGGGGTGACAATGGTAACACATCCTCACCAGTCACAAAGACAATTACTTTCATTATGAAGCAAATAAAAATCGAATATTCTCCCTCACAAACACACACAGAAACTTGGCAGGTTTTATAGAATTCCTAAGGAACTGAGAATCAGCCAAAACAGTGGCAGTCCGTCTGAAAGAGCCTAAACGCACCAACACGCACACACACACTGTTCATTGGCATGTGTTTTAGACCAATATGCAGGCAGACAGAGAGATCCGGGAAACAACAGTGTCATATAGAGCCAATTACTTGAGCCTCTAAATGTGTTGGAGTCGGACTATCCCTCTGCTCGGATGGCTTCTAACACCAGGTACATTCTGCTCTAGGGGAAATGAGTCTGTTGTGGTAATTCACAGGTTAGAGGTGTGCGTCAGCCCATGTGTTTGCGCGAACCTGCCAGCGGGAGTCCGTGCTAACAATCTGTCTTGATCCAAGACCACAGCTGATTCCCCAGAGCTCAACAATGACTCACTAGCCATGAATTCACTTTATTATGAGCCTCGCTCACAGAGTCAGAGGATGCTGACAGGCTCTGTGTGTGCATGTTTGAATTAGGAGGACATTGGTGTGCTGGCAGGTCTGAAATGTCACACTGTCGTCCAACAGTGTGACACACTCTTCCTCATTACCCAGACCTCACCGGCCAACCGGCATGACCACGAAATGCAGTTTACACAACATATACACACACACACACACACACAGTGAATCACCTGGCCGGGTCGGGGTAGATGGGATGGTCTCGTGATCCAGAGACGTCATATCTGGAAAGAGACATCATGGATGACTCCAGCAGCCTCCTACAAAACAGAATTATATAGCTTTGTATGTTTGCTAATTGTAAAGACCTTCACTTCCTGTTCATATATAGAATCGGGACAGGACGTCACACGAAAACGAATACGACACATTTTTTCGTCCAATTTCCACTATTCTGTTTCTACAGTAACACTCCCCACCAAGCGCCATCACAATCATTAAAAATTTCATTAAACTGCACAAGGACATTAGTATGCTCATTACCGACTGTTATGCAAAGGCTAAATGAATATAATGTGTAAGTAATGATGTGCACTCTGCCAGGCTTGGCTAGGAATCGGTTAATAACCCACTAAATTGGGACATTTGTTAAGTTTGAGTTTGTACTATTCCTCATACAACAAAGAGTTTGCTGAAGGCCATTAAGAGAGAAGACCATGTCCTGCGGACGAAAACATGCTGCCTCCGACTGGCAGGATACAAAGCTGGACGGACAGTTGTGTAGCAAGCAGGGCATTTTTATTCAGCATGAGTCAGTATGATGTGTGTGTACGTGAATGTTTTTGGTGTGGGTGTGCTCAGCTCTTCATTAGAATGCCATCTTCTGCCCTTTGACTCGAAGCAAAAACAGAACGGATCGATTCTGACTCCTTTTCACGCAGTTTGCTTTGTTTGCTCCCTTTGACTCTTAAAGATCAAGATCTGCATTTTAACAGAGATGAAGCAAACTCTCGCACAAAATAGTTCCAAAATTTGCAGTTCTTTTAATGCTGAGGGTGTTTTTAACTTGTTTTGTCTACAATAACCCTCACAAGTGCAAAACGTGTAGCATGATTTGGTACTACCGTTTTGTTTCTACAGTAAAGGTTTAAATATCAGAATATTTAGTCTCTGGGAATATGCTATTGAAAAGAGGCAACTATTATTAATCATACAATAATTATGTTACTTTCTATTTATTTTACAGTGAACAAGTTACTCTTGTTTCAGGTATGACACTATAGCAGGTAGTGATGAGAATTAGTTCTGAAACTTTGCACGATGCTCAAAGCCGTGAGTCAGTGACACTGAACATGAGTGGGACTCATGGGAGAACATCAAATGACAGTATTTCTTTCTTTTTTTTTTGCTCTCCTGCATAAGTGATACTGTTTTTTGTTGCACAGCTTCGCCCTTAAAACACAACCAAATCACAGCACAACCATGCACATGGGACAGGTTGTTCAGCACCATGAGAGGAGGAGGTCGGTCGGTGTGTTAGAGTGCAAGTACATAATCAGAATAAAGGCCCATTGGCCACTCAATGTTAGAGACCGCCACATATGTGCAGTGTGATGAGCTACTGCCCCCTAAAGGACTAAAGCAGGCATTGCAGAAACCCTTGAGGGGCACAATCTGCAAATATTGTCCCACATTTTAGGTCAGATTCCTTACAAAAGTGCCAATATGATGAACTTCAACATAAAAGTGGGTCGTTAACTTAACTGCAGAACTCAACAAAGTCAGACTTCTCTAAAATACACTTTAAGAGCCAAGTGTGCCAGTGACCTAGGGTTTGCATGACTACACATTTTAAATAGTGGAATGTGACAGTCCAGAAAAGCAGTTGACTAATAGTCTGAGTCATTGTTTACCTTAATGACTGTGTCTAGTCACCGTGCAGCATCAGCAGTCTGACCCAGGTTCATACAAACATCATAACCAAATAAAAATTCAGGACCAGTTTTACAGGGCTTAAAACAATAAACTATTTTCTTAACTGGTGATGCACAAAATATATCATCAACTGTACTATGAAATAAAAGTAAACTAAGTCTTATTGAAGACTAGCAGCTAACTCTTTCAACAGAAGCCATGATGAACAGACTGACAGCCCAAAACACGAACTTGTAAAACCGGCTCATTGGAAAAAAAGAAAAAAAAATCAGTTTATCAGAACCTTTGGGATTAGTACAATTTTTTTTTTAAAGGTTTTTTCTAAATTAAAAAATATATATTTTTATTCAGCAATGATGCATGAAAATGATTAAAGTGATAGTCAAGACACAATATTACAAACTATTTCTATTTCAAATAAATGCTGTTCTTTTGAACTATTCATCAAAGAATCATATATCAGTTATTATGCAGCACAACAGTTTTTAACTGTGATAAGAAATGTTTCTTGATGATTTCTGAAGGATCATGTGACACTGAAGACTGGAGTAATGGCTGCTGAAATCACAGGAATAAATTATATTTTAAAATATATTTAAATAGAAAACATTTGAGATTGTCATAATATTTTTCAATCTTGCTGTTTTTACTGTATTTTAGATCAAATAATTTCAGTCTTGGTGAGAATGGTGACTCTCTTTACAAAAAAAGGGACAGAGTAGCTACCCTAAACATTTGAACAGTGTACACATATAGCCTAAGTTTATTGAAAGCACTTTTCAAGAAAAGATGAATATGCATTTTTCTTTCTTCAGATATTCTGGTATTTACATTTTTTTTTAAATAATTGAGGCACTTTCAGCATTTCAAGGGCTGTTTGCAAACCCTGGTGTCCCTTATATCTGAAAGCTCACAGATCTCAAATGGCAGATTCATGCTGCTTGTGTAGCTATGTAAAGTGTCAATACAACAAACATATTTATCTCACTTATAGTTAACGCCAGTGTCTTGCAGATACTTTCATTTGTTATAGGGGTCTCAGAACAGGTCAGAGTGAAATTGTGACTTGTATGTGAAGGCTCCAAATGAACCATCTCAGAAATCTGCCATGAATTTCACTTATGACATGCTTGGTGAACAACATTCTCTTGTGAAATTCACATAAATTCAAACAGAAAAACAATGAAATTCAAATACACTGGTCAGTCTCTATGCAAAGCCGTCCTTCTTTTCTGGAGAGATTTATAATTCAGGTAACAAAATGCAAAAAGACACTTTGTTTCTCATCTCACTCAACTCTTAAAGGTGCCCTCGAATGAAAAATTGAATTTATCTTGGCGTAGTTGAATAACAAGAGTTCAGTACATGGAAATGACATACAGTGAGTCTCAAACACCATTGTTTCCTCCTTCTTATATAAATCTCATTTGTTTAAAAGACCTCCGAAGAACAGGCGAATTTCAAAATAACACCGACTGTTACGTAACAGTTGGGGTGTACGCCCCCAATATTTGCATATACCAGCCCATGATTTCGGCATTACACAAGGGCAGCCAGTTAACGTCTGGATCTGTGCACAGCTGAATCAACAGACATGGTAAGCAACCAAGAATAATAGTGAAAAATGGTAGATGGAGCAATAATAACGATTACATGATATTTTTAGTGATATTTGTAAACTGTCTTTCTAAATGTTTCGTTACCATGTTGCTAATGTACTGTTAAATGTGGTTAAAGTTACCATCGTTTCTTACTGTATTCATGGAGACAAGAGCCGTCGCTTTTTTCATTATTAAACACTTGCAGTCTGTATAATTCATAAACACAACTTCATTCATTATAAATCTCTGCAACAGTGTAGCATTAGCCATTAGCCACAGAGCATAGCCTCAAATTCATTCAGAATCAATGTAAACAATATAACAGTATACAATACTCACATAATCCGACGCATACATGCCGCATGCATGACGAACACTTTGTAAAGATCCATTTTAGGGTTATATTAGCTGTGTAAACCTTGCTTATGCACTGTTCAAGGCAAGCGCGAGCTCTTGGGGTGTGGAACAGGAGAATTAAAGGGCCAATATCCCTGAATCGGCTCATTTTTAATGATGCCCCAAAATAGGCAGTTAAAAAAATTAATTTAAAAACATCTATGGGGTATTTTGAGCTGAAACTTCACAGATACATTCAGGGGACACCTTAGACTTATATTACATCTTTTTTTAAAAAAGTTCTAGGGCACCTTTAAAGGGATAGTTCATCAAAAAATGAAAATTCTGTCATCATTTACTCAGCCTCAAGTTGTTCCAAACCTGTATGAGTTTCCTTCTTCTGTTGAACACAAAAATACATAATTTGAAGAATGCTGATAACCAGACAGTTGATGGTAGCCACTGACTGTATGGAAGTCAACATTCTTCAAAATATCGTCTTTTGTGTTCAGAAGAAATAAGAAACTCATACAGGTTTGGAACAACTTGAGGCTGAGTAAATGTTGACAGAATTTTCATTTTTGGGTGAACCATCCCTTTAATGTTTATTCATCTAAGCTGTCAGGAACTGAGAGTGCTGATATGCAGATCAGCACCTCACCAATATTAGGTCCAGCTCTGGATGGCACACTCTGCTGTGAGGGCTAATAGAGTGCACACAGACGGGCACAAGGTCATATCAAGCTGATTTCCATGTTAGACATTTTTCCTTGAAGCTCAAACAAGGTGCCTGATCATTCTACTCTAATAACAGTTTATGTGGCGCATCGCAGTGAGGACTGCTTTGTGATCCTGTCACTATATAATACCAGCTTTGCTAAGAGTTAAAAATGATATATATTTGAAATGACAGCAAACTCAGCCATGTGTTAGCACCAGAGCACCTCATGCAGAGCTGTTGCTCATTTCACATGCGAACCATTTTCAGTTGCTGTGCCAGTCCTTTCGCATGTAAAATGAGTAACAGTGCTTCTCTGCACTCACACGTAGACTTCGGGTTTGTTGACAGGTCCAATACAGTTTGCGCTGCCAACCGTTTATGGATGTAACATTTCTTACTATTATCAATGTTGAAAACGGTTATGCTGCTTAATATTTCTATGAAAACTGTGATGAATTTTTCCAAGATTACACTGCAAAAAATACTTTTCTTACTTAGAGTTTTTGTCTTGTTTCTAGTCCAAATATCTAAAAATTCTTAAATCAAGAAGGAAAATAATCTGCCAATGGGGTAAGCAAAATAATCTTATTTCAAACCGAAGACAAGATTATTTTTCTGAAAACAAGACAATAATTTTTACTTGTCTAGAAAATGCTTCATGATTTAAGAATTTTTAGATATTTGGACTAGAAACGAGACAAAAAAATCTAAGTAAGAAAAGCATTTTTGCAGTGTAGAGAGCTCAAATGAACAGCATTTATTTAAAATATAAATCTTTTGCAAAATTGTCAATGTCTTTACTGTCACTTTTGAACAGTAGTGTATACTGTATCTCACAGAAGTGAGTACACCACTCACATTTTTGTAAATATTTTATTATATCTTTTCATGTGACAACACTGAAGAAATGACACTTTGCTACAATGTAAGGTAGTGAGTGTACAGCTTGTATAACAGTGTAAATTTGCTGTCCCTTCAAAATAACTCAACCCACATTCATTAATGTCTAAACCACTGACCACAAAAGTGAGTACACCCCAAAGTAAAAATGTCCAAATTTGGCCCAATTAGCAATGGTCTCTCCACGGTATCATGTGACTCATTAGTGTTACAAGGTCTCAGGTGTGAATGAGGAGCAGGTGTGTTAAATTTGGTGTTATCCATACTGGTCATTGGAAGTTCAACATGGCATCACATGGCAAAGAACTCTCTGAGGATCTGAAAAACAAAAATTGTTGCTCTACATAAAAACGGCGTAGGCTATAAGAAGATTGCCAAGACCCTGAAACTGAGCTGCAGCACGGTGGCCAAGACCATACAGCGGTTTAACAGGACAGGTTCAACTGGCCATGCCATGGTCGACCACAGAAGTTGAGTGCATGTGCTCAGCGTCATATCCAGAGGTTGTATTTGGGAAATAGACGTATGAATGCTGCCAGCATTGCTGCAGAGGTTGAAGGGGTGGGGGGTCAGCCTGTCAGTGCTCAAACCATACGCGGCACACTGTATCAAATTGGTCTGCATGGCTGTCATCCCAGAAGGAAGCCTCTTCTAAAGATAATGCACAAGAAAGCCCGCAAACAGTTTGCTGAAGACAAGCAGACTAAAGACATGGATTACTGGAACCATTTCCTGTGGTCTGATGAGACAAAGATAAACTTATTTGGTTCAGATGGTGTCAAGTGTGTGTGGCGACAACCAAGTGTATCTTGCCTCCTGTCAGCATGGTGGTGGGAATGTCATGGTCTGGGGCTGCATGAGTGCTTCCAGCACTGGGGAACTACAGTTCATTGAGGGAACCATGAATGAGCAGAGCATGATCCCCTCCCTTCGGAGACTGGGCTGCAGGGCAGTATTCCAACATGATAACGACCACAAACACACCTCCAAGACCACCACTGCCTTGCTAAAGAATGTCTCCAGACCTAAACCCTATTGAGCATCTGTGGGGCATCCTCAAACGGAAGGTGGAGGAGCGCAAGGTCTCTAACATCCACCAGCTCCGTGATGTCGTCATGGAGGAGTGGAAGAGGACTCCAGTGGCAACCTGTGAAGCTCTGGTGAACTCTGGTGGAAAATAATGGTGACCACACAAAATATTGATACTAAGGGCCCAATTTGGACATTTTTACTTAGGGGTGTACTCACATTTGTGGCCAGCAGTTTAGACATTAATGGCTGTGTGTTGAGTTATTTTGAGGGGACAGCAAGTTATACAAGCTGTACACTCACTACTTTACATTGTAACCAAGTGTCATTTCTTCAGTGAAAATGAAAAGATAATATAATAAAATATTTACAAAAATGTGAGGGCTGTACACACTTCTGTGAGATACTGTATATGGGCATACCACCACCGGAAAAAATAAATGAATAAATAAATAAAAAATGTGTAAAATTTTTTGTAGTGCAAAACAATCTTTTTGCCTCAAATTAACTAACCTAACTGTGACTGGTCAGGCAAAGTTTGTAAAATCTTTGCTGTCATTTAAACGTAGATGGCTATGAACAGTCGTCTGATGTCAGTAAGTTGTGGAACGACAAAACTAGTCTTTAGTGCAGCTTAGTTTCAATAAATGGTCTTTTTTAACTAGGAAAGAAAAATTGGAAACAGTATGTTTTCATGATACATTGAGACCTTTCATTATTAAAGGAAAGGAAATCAAGGCCCCTTCAAACATTCAAACAAGTCTACTCACCTGCGTAGATAATCATCGTCTTGTGTGTCTTCAGGCATTTCCTGGTTTAAGGCTTCTTGTGATACGTTTGCTGAATGAGAGGTTGCAGATTGTCTGTAAACACGCTCTAGTTGGCCAGTTTCCTGGTTGAAGACCAGCCCGACAGCCTGATCCTCATGCTGACTGCTAGCTGTGCTGCGGGAAAACTGTACGTGAGGCTCTGGGTTGTCTGGGCTGGGCTCCATAGGTGTGCGTACAAGTAGGTGATGATCAGAATGAGAGACTGGGGCTACACTGTGGAAGGCAGGACTAGTAGGTTGCCAAGCTGAGTTTCTCTCAGCAGATGTCGGCTGACCTGTTCTCTCCCAGCGCTGAGTACCCCGATTATAAGTGAAGAGGTTGTGGCAGACTCTGCAGCGATTCATGTGACTGTGGGGATGGTTTTCGCTGTTGTAGAGTGGCTGGTAATGAGATGGGCCTGGTTGCTCTGGGTCCATGTTGTTATTTAGCATTTCCTGAGTCTGCTGGTCCTGCCTGCTGCCCTCTAGTGGCTGCACTAGGTCCTGCATTTGCTCATACTCCATGAAATAGCGGTTAAGGTTACACTGCAGAACATTGCGGATGGAAGAAGGGCTGCTGTGCCCCTCTTCTTGTGATGGGCGGTGCCTGCTGGAACTAGTCCCTGATGAGCTGCCACTGCTATGAGGAAATCCCCATCCATCACTAGCAGAGGTGTAAACAGGTGATTGGCTGGAATTCCCTTGCTGTTGCAGAACAGAAAGCAGGCTGACAGAGGAAGCACTGGTTCTGGGTGGAGTCATGCTACTACCTCGTCCATTAAGCACACTGCCTGTCCAGTCTGCCCCAGGGAAACGGCCTCCACCTTCCCTGCCTGGCGGGTGCTGCCGGAAAGGTGGGATGGGCGCCATTCCAGCCACTCCCCTCCTCCCAGAGCTAGAAGAAAGGTTCCGCACGTTGCTCCCGCCACCGTACACGCAGCTAAATGCTGAAGGCCGATATACAGCACGAGATTCGACAGGAAACCGCGGTATTCGCGGCTCTGTGCGTGCAGAAGAAAAGGTGGATGCGTTTGATTGTCCCTCCAGGGAGGCGGAGTCTGAAGAGTCCTCATCAGGTGGAGACGGAACCTGCGTTGATGAGCAACGGCTACAGAAACACACCACTCCGAGTGGCTGAACGCAACCATGGTATGGCAGCCGGGAACGATCCCTCAAAACAGCGTAATGCCCAGACGAATCGGAGGCCACGTCAGGGGAAGCAGCAGGAGCGCCTCCAGTCTGAGGGACTGAGTTGCGAGAAGTGAGGATGTGCAAGAAATTGTGCAAGATAGGTGTGCGTCTTACAGGCTGGGACTGCAGAAAGGAGCGCTGACGGAGATGAGGCATCTCCACACTGTCCATTGGAATCTCAGGATCATCATCATTCTGCAACACACAAATACAAGTACATTTACAGTCACAAATTTTGAAATGTAGCGTCTTGCGTGAAAACTACAGCATTTCCAACAAAAAGTATCACCTGTTGGTTTGAAGGGTTCACAATGGCGGTTAGAAGATAGTGACCCAATGGATCAAATCTCACCAACCTGCAAAAAACACAGAGAATGCTCACAAAAGCATCAGATGCAGTGACTTCAGATGTAAACTTTGATTTTCCAGTATCTTAAATGTTGAACAATAATTTCATTCGCTCATTCGCCTAAAAAATAAATTGTCATCATGTACTCATCCTCGTTGTTTCAAACTAAAATGACTTTGAAAAACAAATGACAGTATTTTTAATGAGACCTGAGATTTCCTTCTCTCCAATGAAAGTCCATTCCATCAAAACACTGACACTTCAAAAAATTTCATAAAGAGAGGTTAAAAGTAATCTATACGAACCGAGTGTTTTTTCCAAGTCTTCTAAAAAGACCTGATCACTTTATATGACGAACAGATTTAATTGGTGCTCGCGTGTACAGCATCGGCCAATACTGAGCCGGCATTGTGACATTGTACACTGTGTTTACTACATCAACAGCATAGGAGAATGACAGGGAAGGGAAGAAATTGTTGAATAAAGTTATTTTTGTTTAGTTTTTGCGCACAAAAAGTATTCTCATCACTTTATAAAATTAAGGTTGAACCAATAATTAAATTCCTGTCTATGGAGGAGTCAGAGAGCTCTGGGATTTCATCAAAAATATCTTAATTTGTGTTCCGAAGATGAACGAAGGTCTTATGGGTTTACAATGACATGAGGGTGAATAACTAATGACAGAAATTTCCTTTTTGGGTGAACTATCCCTTTAAAAAGCACAATTAATATGGATTTCTTTCACAATCTTCTTACAATTTTTTTGAAGCATCAAAGTTTTGTTTAATAAAATGGACTTTCAAATTAGGGACAGATATCTCTCATGTTTCATTAAAAAAATATCTTCATTAGTGTTTTGAAGATGAACGAAAGTCTTATGGGTTTGGAAATACATGGGGGTGAATTAATGATGACAGAATTTTAATTTCTCCTAATAACATTTACGATGCGCATCAAACCTGACTCTCTCTGTCTCGCTAGCAGTTTTCACTACAGTGAAGGGCTCCTTCCGACTCCAGTCCCATAGATGCAGCTCGTTGTTGGTGGCAATGAGCAACAGCTGAGCCGTGGGATGGAAAGCAAGGGATGCGATCGCTGAGTTAGTCTCTGTGAGCCAGCTCTCACTGCCTCCCTGAAACAAAACCACATGATACTTAAACATTTGTGCAAAATTAAGTTGTGGTGACAAATGTACTGAAAAAAAAAAGAGTGCAAGCTGAAAAAACAATCATTCAATACAGATAAAGTCAAGACTTACATGCAGGTCCCAGATTCGGACCTCTCCGTCCAGGCAGCCAGAAGCAATAAGGCCAGGAATGCTAGGGTGAAAGGTCAAGCACCAGGGTGTCCGGCGGTGGCCCACCAGAGAGTGAACACACTTTCCTGTCTTAACCTCTGTGATGTAGATGTTGTGGTTCACATGGGTAGAGGCCATTAAGGACCTATGAAGAAAAAAAATACCAAAAATTCCTCTCTAATTATCTTGCTGATGATAGGGCCTGAATGGAAAGGCCTCTGATGTCTAAGAGGCCTGATCAGTCAGTCAGTTTTGATGTCAGTAGCCTATTTATTTATCAGATTAGTACTGAGGACTATGAAGGAGTAGTCAGTGGGCTATTACCTATCTGGACTGAAGGCCAGAAGAAAGGTCGAGCGGGGGCTGTCTGGTAACTCCACTTTCTGTGACACCGGAAGAAATTTAAAAGAGCAGTGATTTCACTTTAGTCACATCCATCCTTAGTATTAAGGCCTGTTCACACCAAAAATGATAACTATAACAATAGCTATTAATAATTATTCTAATTCTATGAGAATAGGTAAGTACACATCACAACTATAATGATAATGAGACGACACAGAGGAACAATATCAACAGAATCACTTTTATAACCATATTTTTTTTCAGCTGATGAAAGTTGAAAACAGACAGCCAATCAGAATCCACTGACTTTAAAGAGCTTGAGCATTTAAAGCAGCAGACAATGATTTTATTTATTTAGAACCTCAAACAGTAAAGATCTACAGTTGGCACCACAAATAAAACAAAACCAACCATCTTAATAAAGATAAATAGTTCCTTTTTAATTGTGATATTGACACTACTAGAGATCAGCAGGCAGCATATTGCTTCTGACACACGAGTACTGAGCAGGCATTTCCTAGATGACAGCCTATAGTCCACAGAGGAAGTGCCAAAGATCTGTGCATCAGTTACCTGGCTTTGCCATTTCATGCGCTGTGTCTTCTCCTCTACAAGTTGCTGTAGGATCCTGTGTGAGGCAAGACCACGTGCTCCTCGCTCTCGACTGGACAGGATACACACCGAGTTCTTCTGTCCCACCTTCATCTCCACACACACTTCCTCAATCCGTCCCTCTCACACCGGACCCAGAGCCGTCCACCGGCCCACACACACTAGACCACGACTGATACTAACACGCCATCATTCTAGGGTAGAAAAAATGAGAACGTTCATGTATATCTTAGAGAGTCAAACCTTGATTTCAATCCATATCAATTTAATGAGAATGAGGCAATTTCCATTTATTTAATGTGAGGAAGGAAATATTAAATGCAACGTCACATCTTCCAGCACACAGGAAGGTGTAACAGAACATTTTAAAGCGTATCGAATCAACACTACAGAGCCAAACGATGGTGTATCCTGGTTGTGTCACATGAATAGGCAGGTCATGGAATAGCAGTGTGAAAACTTCATTCCAGACAACCAAAGAATCAGCAGTAATCTATAAAATAGACATCATCTAATAAAGAGCCAGCCATAACCTAGGTCACAAATACACATCATCCAATTATAGAATGATTCATTTGAATAACTTAAACAGAAAAATATAAACTTTTATTGTATAGTAAAAAGACTATAGAAGATTATAACTCTGGGTGGGAAACAGGGTTATTATAGTTATAAAACATTTTTACTTGAAATAAACAAATGTTAACCGTAACTTAAAAAAAAAACTTAAAAAAAAAAAAAAAAGAAAATTTAAAACATATTTTATTTCAGTTAGATGCCAAGGCAACACTTTGCATTTTCATTTAGTTTAACTTCATGTATTAAAAACAATAACCCCAAATCAAGAAAGGTTGGGACATTTTGAGCAATAAAATAACAATAATCTGTGATTTGTAAATTATCTAAAGAAAAAAAAAAATAATGTTTTCACTGACCAAATTAATTCTATTTTGTAAATATAAACTAATTTTGATTTTGATGGCTGCAAAAAAGTTGGGACAGAGGCAAAAAAAGCAGAATATACTAGTTAAACGGTATTGAAGCAGTCCACAATTGGCAGGTGAATAGTTGCGGGTATCATGTTTGGGAACTTTGTGCCAAATTTCATGAGAGAATTGTCACATGATTCAAATATATTGGGAGTACTTTGGAAAACCGTAGTCACTTAATACAGTCTGCTGCTGCATCAAGAAATGCAACTTGAATCTGTTACGCAAGGAGAAATCTATACATCAATTCTATGCAGTTCTCTGGGCCCAAGCTCATCTCAGATGATCCAAAAGACCGTGGAAATGTGTGCTGTGGTCAGATGAGTCCACATTTCAGCATGTTTTTGGAAAAAAAACAGACATTGATTTCTCAGTCCCAAAAACGAAAGGGACCATCCAGACTTTCATCAGAGACAGGTGCAAAAGCAAACATCTGTCATGTTAAGGGGGTGTGTCAGTGTAAACGGCATGGGTGACTTGCATTTGTATAAAGGTACCATTGATATGGAGGCATATATTTGAATTGTACAAAGACATAAACTGCCATCAAGATGACATATTTCCTGGGAAGCAAGAAAATGCCAGGCCACATTCTGCACATGCTACATCAGTATGGTTTCTTAGACACTTAGGAGAATTAGGCTGTCTTTTATCAGGTAAGATTAGGAAAACAATTAGTATCCCTAAATTATTAAAAAGTGTAATTAAAAGGAAAGGTGATTTGACACAGAGGTAAACATGCCTGTCTCAACTTTTTTGGACTGTGTTGCAAGCATTAAAATCAACATTGAAAATCATTTTTGTACTTTTGTCAGTTAAATAAAGGTTCAAGAGAGTTAACAAATCAGAGATTCTTGATTTTATTGTGTTTTACTAAATGTACCAACTTTTCTTGATTTGTGGTTGTATATAAAAGTGTTTAAAAACATGCCTAACTAAAATTAAAAAGAAAACAGCATATTTTAGTAAAAAACTAATTCAAAATATAACTATAATAGCATTAGTTAACATATATATTTCAGCAAACAACAAAAGAAATGCCAAAAGATACAAGAACAAAACATTACAATAAAGCAGTAAAGAGATATCATTAAATAATCTTTATAAATCATCAAAGAATGCTAAACGCAATTTCATGTAATTGTCTCTATCATGTGGTTAAAAATACTGCACAGAGCAACAGATAAAAAGTCATTTATAAATATTGAAAGATTGAAAAACAGGCGGATAAGCTTTGCAGGTTTTGTTACACTAATATAACTTGAGCTATCTTCCATCTGACAGGCTACATGTTTGACTTTAGCTGTTATCTTCTGCTATTGAGGATAGATTTGGGGATATAAAAGTGCAATAGACGGAGTGTCGCTTATTAAATTAACTTCACGGTCATAGAATAAAGGAACTATTGAAAGTTATAACATTAATTTACAATGGTTGTTTGTTTTTGAATGAGGAAATTAACCTAACCGCTTTCACATGTAACGTTAGCCGTTAGCAGGGTACATTTTACAGGTGATGTATTAATCCACACAGTTACACAGTGTTTAAATTATGAGTGTTTTTAATCTAAAATATATTTAAGACAACCACTCGGGGTTTCAGCTTTGGCCTACCTTTTCCTCATATTTTTGTCCGATTATACTCCTTGAAATCGTAGATATTAAATAAAACAAGTAAGTTACGTTGGAGACCTTAAGCAGCAGCGACGTTTCCTAAATCGTCCCCATTAATTTTATTTTCGGATTTATATATATGTAATAAGGAATACTCCTGTTTATTTCCGAAAATAGGGTCGCATGTACTTTAGAGTTGCTGCTGTGTTCCGCGTACAGACAAAGCCAATGGAGCACAGATCATTCATGAATCATGATCTGATACCGAAAACATCGTTCAAGCTCGAACATAAAATCACTTTGACTAATAAACGCCGACAAATGGATAAAGATTAATTCATTAGCTAAATGAGAACCTGTTATTTACTTTTTTACTACACCTATGGGTATGAACATAATATTTAAAAATATTTATTTGCAAATACAAATATAGGAAACTAAAAAACAATGAAAAACGCCAACTAGGGGTATTCAATATAAGATAGCAGGTTAAGTGCGAAAGCAATTGGTTCACACATTCAAATACACCTTAATTAAGACTAAACTTGGATGTCAGATTAAACATGACCCACGTTTGCAGTTTATGGTTATCTTATCAAAAGACAATGTTGCGATTTAGTCCCGAGTAGTCCTTCTCTGTTGCAAGACAGCCAATCACGTTACGTGTTTTTAAAGCTGCAGAGTGCGTTGACCAATGGGAGCGCTCCTCTACCCGGAAAACCTTGCAGCTCTGCTTGCTTGTGTTTTCTGTTTGCCAGACCAGCCAGGCAACGATCGTTCAATGAGGTTACTGTACTCTACCTCAGCTGCTCGTCCGCAAGTATGGATTCTTGTTTTCTGATCGTCGTGTTTGTCTTCGCATTCAGTCTTTCCAGTGGAGAGAGGACGCTCAAGTTTGTCACTGTGGTGAGTATAATGTATTTGTCCAGATTACTGCCAGTGTGTGTTGAGGAAATGTAGGCAGCAGCACCTGGTTTGACAAAACTGTTCGTCTAAAAAAAAAAATTCATAAAACGACACACAAATTCTGCTATTCTTCCTATTATGTGTTTCATATTTTTATGCATAACAAACATGTGTCTTGAGTGTGAATGTGAAATGATTTTGTCTTTTTTTAATGTTGTTTCTACTGTGTATTGGTCGATACTGGTCTTTGCTGTTGTTATCAGTCTAGTTTGATACTGTACCCAGAAACAACGACAGACATGCCGGTCGCAATATCTGCTGACATGATTGCTACAAAATGTTTGCTACAAAATTTGTATTGATAAATATTAATTCTACAGCTTGTTCTCGACTGTCTGTCAGCTTGCTCAATCTTTGGCTTCATCACATGACGAGACATGTTGTCTGTTGCTTTCATTTTACCTTTGATTTTGGTTATATTCTAACTTAGGAGCAATTTATGAAGCTCCATGGCTTCTCAAAGCAATATAATCCCTTGATTAAAAAGCTAAATAAAAAGCTTGGTTAAAAGCTATCCCAGTAGGTTTAGTCCACCTAATTAAGTCACATATCCTGGTTTCACAGACGAGGCTTAAGTCTAGTCCCAGACTAAAAAGTATGTTTGAGCTGCTTTAACTGAAAGTAACTTGCAGTGATATGTGTCAAATGTCAGTGAAACTGGCTGTGAAACCAGGCCTCAATGTTTAGTGAAGCGAATGTTATACATTCTGCTTTTCTTTTAGGTGTCACTAGTCTCTCAAATAAGAAATGCAACAACAAACATTTGTAATATTTTTCAAATAAAAAGAAAAGTTACACCAAGGGGTAAATCCTACTGGGGTTCTTTTGTAACAGACGTAGATGGGGAAAAGGCCAGTGGCTTTTGTTAGATTAAGGAAGTCCAGTTTCAGATTTTTCATAAAATCTATCCTGTTTAGTAGACAGAGCTTTTACAGATTTATTTTTTGGATTGTAATATAAACAATAAGTTCTGTGCTGATTGTAAGTGCCTTTATTTTTAGTCTTGCAGAAGTAAGCCACTCCTTTATTTTTAAAAGATATTAGTATTATGAAAACTGTGATCATTTATCCCTTGATTGTCTTGCTAACTTCATTATATCGTAGGTTATGCAAAATTTCCATTCATAAACAAATTGAATTCAACTCTCTAATTTCATCCTTCAAACTTATACACAATGACAAAAGCAACAGATTTTTTTAATTTATTTAAAGATGTGATTTAACTTCAATACTGTTTTTCTTCAATTTGTGTATCCATATCCTTGTTCTTGTGTTGTTGTTATCATATTTGAGATGATTGTTTTCCTTCTTCATGTCTGACTCGTGCTCATGTACATGTTTTATGGTTAATTACAACTTTGGAGTTAGTGCAAATGAGTAAGTTTAAACCAGAGCCTTGTGTCTTTTTAAGTGTGATTGTGTAACATGGCTATAAATGAAAGCTTTCTTAGAAAACCTAATTTCTCTTTGGAAAGCGATACAGGTAAATCCTACTATAGACTTAAGTGTAAATGAGAGAAGATCACGCCACAGCTCATTTCTGTGAAAGACAGAGATAAAGATAAGAAGATAACTGAATCTGCTTATCTAATTAGAATATGTTTACAGACTAGTGTGTGGCTCGTATCCGGGTGTCAGTGTGAGCACATGACAAGCTGGATTTGCTGATCTAGCTGCAGTTGCACTGTGTAGTTTGTCTTCCTGAACACACACACACATAAATCCCCAGTACTCAGTCAAGTATTTGACTTCCTCTCTGTCAGCTCTATCGTCATGGCGACAGATCTCCAATCAAGGCCTATCCAACTGATCCCTACAAGGAGAGTGACTGGCCCCAGGGTTTTGGACAGCTCTCTCAGGTATGCAGACATGCACTCACACATACATTATTCTCTTTTTTTTAATCTGTTGCATGCTACTTGAGGAGCATTATGCAGCAACGTGCAAGAGGTTGTGCTATATTATGTGAATAGTAAAAATAAAAGTTTTTTTTTAACGGTAACTTTCAAACCATAAGACAGCCCTATTGTGAGCTCTGAGATTGTTAATCAATGCTATATGCTTCTGTTAAAGCTTAAATATATTTTTTTTAAATAATTTTTTGCAGCTAAGTTTGTGGTGAGAAAAAATACATTACCCAGTTGCGATAAGCAAATCATACCAAAAGAGCTTGTAGGGAACGCCCACTCCCACTGCAAATGACGTAATTGTGGGGAGGCCGTTATAGCATTAACATGCAGCTTGAAAATCCTGGATGGACACATCTACAATTGATTGTCATGTTCTTTTAACATGGGGGGTAACCCGCACCTTACATAATTAAAAAACTTCTTTTATGGAAAACTACTATGAGCACAACAGTCTGTGTAAATTTTTTAATAGGCACCAAATTACTGAATGTACTTTAAAGGGTTTTTTCACCCCCCCCCCCCCCCCCCAAAAAAAATCTGTCATTAATTTTTTTTTTTTTTTTTTTTTAACACAAATGAAGATATTTTTGATGAAATCTGAGAGCTTTCTGTCCCTCCATAGACAGCTATGTGACTGACATTTTGACGCTTCAAAAAGTTCATAAAGAGATCTTAAAACTAATCCATATGAATCGAGCAGTTTAGTCCAAATTTTCTGAAGAGACTTGATTGCTTTATATGATGAACAGATTGAATTTAGCCTTTTATTCACATAGAAACATTGATCAACACACATCAGTTGTGGTAAAAGAAGTTCAATCAATGTTTGCTTGACGTGTGCGAGAACCAATGAGGTTCATTCTTGTGTGTTGCGCAGCACGTTTGAGCTTCCGCAAGAGGTTTGTTCTTGCGCATGAAGCAGGTTCGGTTGAGCTTTTAAGTTCGCTGATCAATGTTTTTTTGTGAATAAAAGCCTAAGTTAAATATTTTTTCTTTCGAGTCTCTTCAGAAAATTTGGACTAAACCACTCAATTCATATGGGTTAGTTTTACGATCTCTTTATGATCTTTTTTAAGCGTCAAAGTAGCGGTAGTCGCGATGCTGTCATTTGTGTTCCAAAGATGAACAAAGTCTTACATGTTTGGAACGACATGAGGGTGAGTAATTAATGACAGAAATTTCATTTTTGGGTGAACTAACCCTTTAAGGATGTTATTTCATCCTTTCACTGTAAGATTTAGTAAGATGTTGTTTTTATTACTGTAACTCGCTGTTCTCAATTTTCCAGGAGGGAATGAGGCAGCACTATGAACTAGGTCAGTTTCTGAAGAAACGGTACAGAGGATTCCTGAGTGAGGAGTATGACCGGCATGAGGTCACTGTCTCTTTAAATTTCTCTTTAAACATGTTCAATAAACAGATACACAAAGTTGTCAGACTGGCATGTTTAAATAGCATATTGCATATTGTGTTGCAGATATTCATCAGAAGTACAGATGTTGACCGGACTCTGATGAGTGCAGAAGCTAACCTGGCTGGCCTGTTCCCACCTAACAGTTCTCAGGAGTTTAATCCAGGTTTAAAATGGCAGCCGATACCTGTTCACACTGTCCCAGAGGATAAAGAGAGGGTAAGACATCACACTGAAGCTCTGTTCCCACTTTTTCTATCCACAATTTTGCAGCACACTGAAACTTGGCCCTGGCCTCTCTTCAGTGTTGAGTTCATATTTGCACAGCAGCAGCATCAGTAAATGCCTCTGGATATGTGAAATCTTTTTCCATGGCCACACAACCTGCCTACAGTGTGTTTGCATTTGTTTTTTCTTTCCAGCTGCTCTCATTCCCGCTAGAAGACTGTCCACGTTACACACAGCTCATGAAAGAGACTGAAAAATCAGACATTTTTCTTAACATGACTGACACTTACATGGTGAGTCCACCTTGCAAAAACCCATTTATATTAGCAGGTCATCTGTCTATGGACTTTATAGTGATTTATTATGATATAGTGCAACACAAAAAGTATCCTGCAGTTTTCTCGATTGGTTTAAAATAGTGATGCCCAGAGGAGGCTTTGGCTCATGAATATTCATTAGAGTACATACATCGTTTAACCAGTAGTCCTAACAGTAGATGAGGGGAATTTTTACAGAAGAGATTTCAGTTTGAGACAGAGCCTTGTGTCTTCTGTTCTTCCTTTCCTGAAATACTTGAACACCTTTTTATTGTTGTGGTTTTTACAGCAAAATTTTGGTTGGATGTGTTTATATGGCTTTTGATAAAAATTAATAACATCTTTCCCATAATTTTAGAGGATATACTGTTTTTTAAGAATATGAATTTCGTTGAATTTCGAAAATTTCATTGGGTAAATCAGACTGACTGTGAATAATAATAAATAACCTTATAAAGGACATGGTACACTACATGGTTGAGTACATAGTGTACAAGTGCATAGTGTATAGTGTGTCATTTGGGACACTAGGTAAATATTCACTATTTTAGTGCTGTCCTAAAACATTTTTTTAATATCACGTGTCCATTCCTTTTTATAACTTGCTCCTTTTTTTTTTTTTTTTTCATGTTAGTTAGTGTGCCTTATAATGTTAGTATGTTCCCTGTCTTCCAATGTAAATGTGCAATACAAAACAAGTTACTACAATCATGGTTATGTCATTGTGTTTTTATGCAGGCATTTATAGAAATGGTGAGAAACAAAACAGGACTGGAGACGGCCTCCATTGAGTCTATTTGGAGTGTCTATGACACGTTGTTCTGTGAGGTGAGTTTCACCTGGCATTCATGTGCACGTTATTCTTGACTTCATCTAGCATTGAAGGTGCAGTGTGTAAATTTTAAGGGATCTAGCAATGAGGTTGCGAATTGCAATATAGAGAAGCTACGGTGGCCAAAACAGGACAAATATGTCATCGTCTAAGACAGCAGAGAGTATCTAATCAATCAAACGTGCTCTGTAGAGCAGTTTGTCCCTTAAGGGCTGCTGTAGAAACATGCCAATGCAAAATGGTGACTTGACATGTAAGGGGACCTGCAGTGTATGTAGATAGAAATGGCTAATTCTAAAGTAATAAAAACATAACGGTCCATTATGTAAGGTCTTTATACACCACTGAAAACTTTACACATTGCATCTTTAAGAGACTCTGCCAGACAATATCGCCTGTTAAAGGCTCTCTAAGCGATCCTGGGTGGAGTAACTTCCTGTTGACGTTTGAAGTGTTGTCAAACAAAACAGAGGCTAGCTAGACCCTCCCTCCGCCTCCTCCTCGCCCTCCCCTCCGTGCTCCCCGAAACAGTCATGAACGCGCATTTAAATTGTAAGTAGTTTGCGTATTGATGCTGCTTGTCGGTTATTGCCTGGAGCATGTTTATTATGTTAAGTGGTCCAGGCTGCACCAGTTTGTTTTTATTGCCGTTTTCGGAGCTTGTGGCGACTACAGAGACCGCGTTTTTTACAGTGTTTTCAGGGGACAGGCAGCTATCGGATAGTGAGGAGATGTTTGCTGTATGTGACAAAAAATTTTTTGGTCTAAAAACGCGTGGCTTCGCTTAGAGCACCTTTTAAGTGTTGTCCATATGAATGTGAATGAATGATCTATTAAAGACAGTGTGTGTGCAACTAATGTAGTTTATCAACCTCATTAAAGAGTGCAACATTACATTTCTGAAAGTAAAAATCTGATTGATTTTTCTCCATAAGGAAATTGATTTTTAACAATAACTTTATAAAGCTTTAAAGACAGACCTGCTGTGAGCTATGAGGTTGTTAATTGATGACATAAGCTTTTGTTGAAGCCATCAGCCCACATTTCCATTTTTTTTTTCTAAATAATCAAGTTTAACAATGGAATTCCTGGTGGGAAACTACATTAACCATGATCCTTAAAAGAAATCTCCACCAAACAGAGAATTGTGACAACCAAATGGACTATATGCACGGAGCGTTCTTTAGAACTTCCGCATTAATATAAGCCAGCTCGAAAACTTCCGGTGAGATGTCATTTGCTGGTGTGTTGAGCATCGGTAGTGTAATACTTAGTTTATAATCAGAATATAGTCACTTAAATAGTGTGGCATAGCATTAATTTAGTTATTCAAACGCAAGACAGCATAAAAAATAAATAAAGACGTACCTCAATGTTCCTCCTCGGCTAAATTCAATTCGACCATTAGTTTTCACACTTTTATGTGGAAAATTTAATATTTATTGTGCACTTTAGTTAGATTAATTGAATAAATGTGTGTTTTCACAAGTGTGCTGAAATCATTGATCTTGCACTGCACTGACTGACATCTGCTGTGATTACAAAGGGAGAGCACGGTGCTCGCTTTCTGTGTAATTCACAATAAAAGTTATTGTTTTTCATAAGATTTTGTGAGTATTTCATACTTCACATTGACAAAATGTATTTTAAACCTAGTTATTTTATAATGTTTAATATTTAGTCAAAAACGAAGTGAAAAACGTTTAGAGGAAATGGCTGATATGTGCGCAAATAAATGCAACTTTGCCGCCATCTAGTGGTTAAAATGCTAATTACTGTCTTTTTTATTTTTAGATAAGTGTTTTCTATCAAATGTTAAATTTCCTATATTGTTAAACGTTCGGTTTTACAATGGGGACAATCTCAGAAGGATGAACAAATAATGTTTGTGGTCATCACATTAAAAATAACATTTGAAGTGCTGGGAAAAAATGTGTGTGCGTGTCTAATTACAGACACGGCATTTTTAAACAGTCCCAATAGCTTCGTCTTTATTGCAATCAATAAAACTGGTTTATTGGCAAATTAGGTAAATGTGATAACTACATTAAAATATAAATACAACATTAAAAAGTCAACGATAGATGGTTTTGTGTCGATGTACAACGACTACAGAATGAACAGCTAACAGTTCACCGGAAGTGCTCGAGCTGGCTTAACGACAACCAGGAAGTAACCCGTGCATATAGTCCATTACGCCAAAAGAACTCTTCAGCTTCAAATCAAAATTAGTAATGCTGTGATTGACCTCATAGGTGGTTAGCTTTGTTCATGGGTTATAACACTTTAACAAAGACTTTTCTAAAATCCTTATGGGAAAAATGAAGGGGGTAAAATACTTCTGGAACCAACTCCACTGAAAAAGTGGATGGTCACCATTGCTCTCTATAATTAGTCAAGTTAAGTTCTTTGTTGCCATGTGCACAGAGTTAAGTAGTCAAGTTCAGTAGACTGTGAAGAGAGGCTAACGGGGTGAGAGTCATTCAAGTCTGATGGCTTGTGGTTAAAGCTGTTCCCTAGTGTGTGTGTGACACCATGAATGTGTCAGATCAGTTCTGTTATTCTCCTTCCCCAGGCAAAACATGGGAAGTCGCCACCTGGCTGGGTGACTCCAGATGTGATGGAAACTCTGAAGGTGCTGAAGAACTTTGGTTTTCAGATTATGTTTGGAGTCTATAAGAGAAAGGAGAAGTGCAGACTTCAGGGAGGTGAGAGCTTATCCCTGGACAGAGCATCTAATTTTTTTTTTTTTTTTGTATCTTTTATTATTACATTTTAATAAAAAAATAAATGAATAAAAAAACAATAATAATAACATTTAAAAAAAGTACACATATGCAAATCAATGTTGTAGGAATAGGGGGAGAGGCCGCTGCTTGAAACTGTGTGTAATTATAGTGCTGGGGCACGTCTATGTAAAGAAACAATGGACTGTTCTACATTCAGACTGGAAATGTGCAGTACTGTGATCATGTGACACTTTGCTTACGCTCTCATTCGCAGGCCTGCTGTTAAATCAGATCATCAAGAATCTCTCAATCGCAGCAGCTCCAGACGCTAAAGAAAAAGTGAAGATGATGGTATACTCAGCAGTAAGTCATGTGTCACGCTAAATCAACATCAGCAGACCAAAACTCCTAAACTTCCCTCTTCAGTCTTCTAATAGTCTTCTAAAAAACAAGAAAAAGAAGTGTATTCTGTATAGAGAAAGCTGTTCATGTAATGTTTTCTCATGTAAATCTTTCCTTACTAGCATGACACAACAGTTGTAGCTCTGCAGGAAGCCCTGAATGTCTTTAATGGCCTGCAGCCACCTTATGCATCGTGTCATTTAATTGAACTTCACCAGGAAGAGAACGGGTAACATATCGTCTGTGTTTTTCCTAAATTCATGTTTTTAAAATACGTCTTCGGTCAACCAAAATATTCCTTTGCTTATCTCTTTTAGGACGTTTTCAGTGGAGATGTTTTATCGCAATGACAGTGCCGTGTCTGAGCCATACAATGTGTCTTTACCGGGCTGTTCCCAGCGCTGCCCCCTACAGGACTTTGTGGACCTCACACGTGATGTCATACCACAAGACAGGAATAAAGAGTGTCAGATAAAGAAAGAAGCCACAGACACTGGTAAAGCAATCATGCACATTTATAAAATTGCGTACATGTTTTTTATGCACACAAAACAGTAAATTATAAATATTTTAACTGCAATCTGTTACTAAATCCTTTCCATATAGCAAAAAATATATTTTTTTATATTTTTTAATCCAACATACAGTTGTGGCCAGAATTATTGGAACCCTTCATAAATATGATCAAAGATGAATCTAAAAATAAATCTGCATTGTTTATCCTTTTGATCTTTAATATATAAAATTACCAAAAATCTAACCTTTCATTGAAGGAAAAGAATTAAAAGTGGGGGGGAAATAACAGTATGAAATAAATCTTTTTCTCCAAAACACATTGACCACAATTATTGGCACCCTTTTATTCAATTCTTTTTGCAACCTCCTTTTGCCAAGATAACAGCTCTAAATCTTCTTCTATAATGCCTGATGAGTTTGGAGAACACCTGAGAAGAGATCAGAGATCATTCCTTCATATAGAATCTCTCCAGATCCTTCAGATTCTTCTCTTCAGTTCACTCCACTCATTTTCTTTAGGGTTCAGGTCAGGAGACTGAGATGGCCATGTCAGAAGCTTCATTTTGTGCTCAGTGACACATTTTTGTGTTGGTTTTGATGTTTGTTTTGGATCATTGTCCCGACGGATGATCCAACCACAGCCCATTATAAGATTTCTAGCAGAAGCGTCAGGTTTTGATTTTTTTTATCTGTTAGTATTTGATAGAATCCATGATGCCATGTATCTGAACAAGATGTCCAGGACCTCCAGCACAAAAATAGGCCCACAACATTAAAGATCCAGCAGTATATTTAACCGTGGGCATGGGGCACTTTTTATCCATGTGTGCACCAAACCCATCTGGTGGGTTTGCTGCCAAAAAGCTCTTATTTTAGTTTCATCTGACCATAGAAGCCGGTCCTGTTTAAAATTCCAGTATTGTCTGACAACTGAATATGCTGGAGATTGTTTCTGGATGAGAGCAGAGGATTTTTCTTGAAACCCTCCTGAACAACTTGCGGGGATGTAGGTGCTTTTGATAATTTTTTTTTTTTAGGCTTTCTGAGACTCAAGACTCAACTAATCTCTGCAATTCTTCAGCTGTGATCCTTGGAGAGTCTTTGGCCACTCAAACTTTCCTCCTCACCGCGCATTAGGACGATTTAGACACACGTCCTCTTCCAGGCAGATTTGTAACATCTTTAGTTGATTTGGAACTTCTTAATTATTTCCCTGATAGTGGAAATGGGGATTTTCAGTGCTTTAGCTATTTTCTTACAGCCACTTTCTATTTTGTGAAGCTCAACAATCTTTTGCTGCACATCAGAACTATATTCTTTGGTTTTCCTCATTGTGATGAATGATTAAGGGAATTTGGCCTTTGTGTTTCCTCATGTTTATAGTCATGGCTGGAAAATTTCATGTTCATGATCATCCTGGTGAGCTAAAAAAATATAAATATGAATGGGAATATACTTCAGAGATATTTTACTCATAAAAACTTCTAGGGGTGCCAATAATTATGGCCAATGTGTTTTGGAGAAAAACATTTATTTCTTAATGTTATTTTCCCCCCACTTTCAATTCTTTTTCTTCAATGAAATGTTAGATTTTTGCTAATTTTATGAATTAAAGATCAAAAGGATAAACAATGCAGATTTATTTTTAGAGTCATCTGTGATCATATTTATGAAGGATGCCAATAATTCTGGCCACAACTGTATACATAAAATGGCCAACCACTATATTGCTAATATAGATTTTAAAATAAATTTACATAAATATATTTTCAATAAGTTTTATTTTTACTTTTTTTTTTTTTTTTTTAATGTTTCTATAAAAATAAAATGCATTGCATTGCATGCATTTACCCAAATTGCATTTAAGATGTAAATGGCTTTTTTAGGTTTAAACAAAATATATTTAAAAAAATATATATTTCCATAAAGCAGTTTACAGCATATTTTTAGCATATATTTGAAATATATTTTGGCCAGAAATGTTATTTATTTTTATTTTTTGGCCATATATGGACTTTATTGAATAATGATGTGTATAATACAAAAAAAAAATATCTATGTTCATATTGTCATAACAATAGTTTATATACTTGGACTTTCATACATGTGTGCAGAGGTCATCATCGGGCTGGCGGTGTGTGGATGTCTGCTCTTCCTGTTGGTACTACTGCTGTTTGTAGTGCTATGCCGTCAAAAAGACCCGATGGCTAGCTACAGTCATGTCATAAATGAGAGCGACTCCTGACAATCATATCAGCTCCTCCGCAAAGAGGACCAGTGGGACAGTGAAGAGGACCTATGAGGACACAGCGCCAACTTGTTGATAAACTCTAAGCCAAACATTTGGCAACACATTTTATTATATTGGGGATGGAACATTTGGTAATGTTTTATTACTTGTAACTTCAAGTGTTTGAAGAGAGAAAAGGAAACTAAGAGTTGTGATGTCGTCAGTGGCATTACCGTAACAATGCTTATCGCACAGACTCTGTAACTGTGAAATAACGACTGGGTGTCATTGGCTCCGGGCTTTTGTTGTAATGATAGATTATGATTGTGTGTAAAAGGGAGGATCTGAGATGTGGACTAGACTAAAGCTCCCCCAGAGGTGTGTGTCCTCTCTGAAAGACAAGGACTGTTGGTGTCCCCATGTTTGTGCTTCTGGTCCTTTAATTCTAGTGTACTTATAAGCCCAGTGTACTTGATGCATCAGCCTAAAGATTTAGGTTGGGCAGTAAAAGACTACTGAATACACGTCGCGGCCTTATAATGCAATTGTGGAATTTTACGGTCATGCTTTTTATGTGATTATCTCCTGATTTAGCCACAATAGTTTTGATTTGTACATTTCAGAATAGCAACATACTGATGAAGAACAGTGTTCTCAGGTTAAGCTCAAAAGAGCTGTATTGGAGTAATTTGTTTTAATCTGGTGTGGTTTATTTAATTTTAATGTTTTGTCATTCAACATAATGATCACAACATGTTGACACTATGAATACAAATTAAATTTTATATTTCATTATCAAAAATGTTTTCATGATAATTACGGTGATAATTCAGTTCCAGGTGCATCGTATTTAAAGGTGCAATGTGAAAAATTTTGGAGAATATATAGACAGAAATGCAATATAATGTACATAACTATGTTTTCAGTGGTGCATAAAGATCTTACATAATGAACCATTATGTTTTTATTACCTTAGAATACGCCATTTCTGTCTTATACACCGCGTGTCCCCCCTCCATGTCAGGTTGCCATTATGCGGTGACATGTTTCTACAGCAGCCCTAAATGGACAAACTGCTCTACAGAGCATGTTTCATTACTATGTTGTTCTTCATCTAAATCGTTCATGTTTTTAGAGGCAGCTGGCATCATCACTACATTGAACACGCACAAAGCAATGGTATTAATCTGGTTTGTTAGAAGCAGAGACTTCTTTGTTGTTAGAAGTAAGAAGAAACTTCATTGCTTCACACAAGTTACTCTCTGCTGTCTTGAGACATCTTTGTCTTGTGTCAGCCAGATGGCCACTGTAGCTTCTCCGAAAGGGAGGGGTGTGCACCATTAGTTGCAGTTCACAACCTCACCACTCTAAAATTTACACATTGCACCTTTAAAACAAATTACCGTTGTAATGTAAATGTGCCCAGTGAGTTTTTAAATTATTACCACTAAATATTGTCAAAATTGTTCTAACTCAACTTTTTAAATCATTGTTTTGTTTGTTTTTAATTATTGTCTTTCAGTGCACATCTATTCAGCTTGACTGAAAATGTTCTGTACATGATCCATATAGAACCAATGCTGTATTGACTAGATGAAAATTGTGATGCTTTGAGATAAGGTGTACTTAAATGAAACAGATGACAACAGTTGTTTAAATCCCTTTTTATTTTCATCTAATAGACAAATCATGTTTGACAGGGCAACTGTTTTAAATGCATGTCTTACATGTAATAGGTCATTAACATCTTGTCATTAGTCAAAATGAAGGCTTATAATACATATGTGTAACAGCAGAGAGTATTTAGTGTCCGCAAAAGAGCTTTTTACAAAGTATATAGCCCAAAATTGACAACTGGTGTAAATCTGGCTTTAAAACAAAAACAAACAAACAAACAAACAAACCAACAAAACACGAATATACCTCTGCTTTGAATATGGGGGGTGGCCCCTCAATATTTGTTATGTAAATTCTTGGGGTGTCATTTATAAAAACATGCATGGAATGATCCTAAATGTGAACACATTTCTAAAATTTTCCAATGAAAGATTTATAAAAACGTCTGCATGCACAAAAATGTTCCTAAATGCATCACGCTTAATAATTCGCAATTTATCATGAATTCAATCATGTGAACAAAAGCATCAACTCCACCTACAAAATGCCCGCTAATATCCCTTCATAGTTATATATTAATATAGAATTAATTTCAGTGACGTAATTATCACAAGCCAGTTAAACATTTTCTCTTTTTATAAATCTCTATGGACGTAGGATGAAATCCATGGAATTTAGGATCAAATCAGATCATGTGTTTTATAAATGAGCCCCCTGGTTTCTGCAGGTAGTGTGATATCAAGAATACACCAGCAGTGCACAAATGTTAAAGATTAAAAGCATCCACAGTGAAAATGTTTTTACACTTTCTCCCCAAAATGAATTAAACCTTTTTGCAATTAAAGTACGTTTTGACAAGTTCAAGTACAATTTTTAATAGAAATGTTTGTCCACCTATAAGCAGACCTTTATCTGGACCAGTCCAGATCAGTGCATTGTTTGAGAACATAAAGTCAGTCAAAACTATCAACACAAATTATGGGACTTCATTCAAAAGACACCAACCATTTTTCCTTCTTGGTCTGTGATTCATTGTTTTGTTTTTTCTTTTCTATATCATACTCTTACTTTGTGGTGCAACATCAGGCTGGGTTGAGTGACCCTGGGAACATCTCAAACATTTTTTCTGTATTATCTGGAATGAATTAACTCAATGTTCAGTCGCACCCCACATGTCACAGAAAAAATGAGACTCAACAATCTTAAAGGTGGTTTAATGTCTCTACTAGAACACTACACAGGCTAAGCACCATTGAAAACCTTAAGGATAACACTAAACACATACATACGTGCACGCATAAAAAAAAAAAAAAATTCTTGCTGCACCCCACACAGCTTGTTCTTTTTTAAATGCCGCTCTGACCTTTAACTTTTAAACTAAACATTCAATTGTCAACAGTGAGTTTACCATAACAATCTAAGGACTGACCTTTTGATGGACAGCTATTAAGATGTACATGTTATTTGACACACAGAGAGCAAAGGAAATAGGAAGAGAGAAATGTTGATTGTCTGTTGTCAAGGTCAAAGTTTAGGAGCATGTGAGGTAAGGCTCTGATCAGGCGATGGCTTTGGCCTCAGGCAGGAAGGCCTCCCAACACTTCACCAGCTAGTTTAAGATAAATAATTCATGAAAGACTATTCAATGATACTGTATGTAAAACACACATATATACTTACCCGATGCTGTGTGTGAAGAAGGGACTCCAGGTATTTCACTATGTGCTGTTTGAAATCTCTGGCTTTCTCTTTCTGCAAAAGCAAAAGAAAAGGGTTTCATTTTCTATTTTGTGATGTTTTGTGCTGTTCATCACAGTTGCACATTTAATCATTAAAAGATTGCTATCTTGATTCAAACACCGACGTGATCGTATTCCTAGATGACAACTATTTGGCTAGGTCTATTAAACCTTTGACAAGTACAATCACAGTGGAACAAATCTGCTTTGGCGCTGCCACTGAACCAGAGAGAGCAGCTGTCATGTATAGGTATGAAACGGCTTCAAAGTGTCTTTTCAACCACACAGTATCATTATGTCTGTCTACAATAATTCAAATTATCACAGTACTAGGATAACATTTTATAGTTTGGATATAAACACTGATTTCTACGATAGCGTAAAAATAGAGTAAATGACCTCTGGAAAGTAACATGAAATAAAGATTGTATCAACTACATCGTTACACCAGTAGGTGGCTACAAGTGACTTGAAAAAAAAATTTAACTGAACAATTCAAGTGATTAATTCAAAAACACCGATTCATCCAGTAATATAACAAGTGAAGTCTTTATGATTGAGTCATTGAATTAAATATTTTTAAATAGACTGCAGCAATGAGATACACACACACATACATATAAATATGTATATATTTATATATATATATATATATATATATATATATATATATATATATATATATATATATATATATATATATATATATATATATATATATATATATATATATATATATATATATATATATGTTCAACAGTAATTAATACAGGTTTGGAATGACATGACGGTATATAAATGACTGAATTTTCATTTTTGGGTGAACTATACCTTTTAGCAAGACCCCTCTCTTCATTGCTCCGCCTCCAAAACCCACCCTCCAATCCTAACCACCCTGCTCCGAGTTGGTCTCGAACCCTGCTCGGAAGCATTCGCATGTGCCATTTGAAATCTCTGGGGTCCTCTTTCTATTTTTCTTGGAAATATCCAACTATATGCTTGGTAAGGTGTAAATAAAAAACGCATCCATCAAAAAGCCTATTTTTTGCACTTGTGATGTTTTGTTTTGCAACACGTCTTACCTCGAATCTGAGCACTTCTTTGCGCACAGTACAGGTGACTCTTTCTAAATCTCTCTCATACTGACTGACTTTAGACTCCCACTGCACAGAAACAAAGAAAACAGCTTAACATGAACAGCAAATTAGTGACTAATCATCTTGTATATCAACAGAATTCAACAAAACACTCCTGCAAGAAAGTTCCAGGTCTTATGAACAGTACATGTAGACTGTTGTACATGAATCATTCACTGTTAAAGATTACCTCATTTATGTCATCTTTGGCCTGCTGCAGTTTCTCAGGTTTGTTCGCCCAGAGCAGTTTGGCTTCAGCCTCTCGTTTCTTCTGCAGCGTGCTCTGAGCTTCCTGCAGACGCTGCCACACTTTCATCCTCTGCTCAAAACAGCACTGAGGGCAGCAAATAACACAGTAAACAACATCATATTTCTTACATAGTTGGTTCTAATTGCTGATTTTGGGTTATGTGATTGTACTCTCTAACCCTCACAGCCCCCAGCATTCTGACGTAGTCGGCCAGGAGCTCGGCGAGGATGAAGAAATCGCTGAAGGCCTGTTGCTGATGTAGCTGCTCCATCTTATCCTCCACCTCCGCCAACTGTGACAGTGCCCGAGACAATGCAGTGTTCTCCTCCACACTGCCCAGCATGGCCACACTCTTACTAAACACTGCTGTGTTACTACACAACTCTACGAGAGGAGAAAGATATTGAGATGCTGTGTAACAGCATGGATCTGGAAGATTGGCTTCACACTGTAGTTTTTACTCTCACCTTTCCTGTGGTTTACTAATGAGTCAACAGCAGCATGCAGCCTCCTTAACAGCTGCTCCTCATTCTCCACCTCCTGCAGCTTACTCTCAAACCACTGACACACAGAGAGATGTGTCAATCACTAGCCAAATACAACGTCCTGGGAGAATATATAATTTAGAAACACAGAAACTGAGCTCCTCTTACATTATCTGATTCATTCATTTTTATGGTCATCTTATTTACTGCGTCCGACGCTCTGTTTATCATCTTTAGCAGGCCGGGTCCACTCAAAGTCTGAGTATTTACTGCCCTGGGCAACTAAACATACACACACACGTTTAGATCTTAAATATGCCACTAAAAATACTGTACGATGTGTCTAGGAACATGATAAAGGTGGTGACCTCATCTCTCTCTAAAAACTCTCGAACATCCGGGTCCTGCAGCAGAGATGGATGAGCCACTACTCTCTGTAGATACCTACAGAAAATAAATACAAAATCAGTAAATATAACCAGTCAAAAATGAAACAATTGTGTAACATGTGAATACATTTTAACCATATTTCCTAATCTTTATCATCAATTAAATGAATACTTGGCTACCAGACATTTTTGACTGGATCAATGATGATAAATTGCAGCTCATATTTGCTAAAACAACAATCAACTCCACTTTGACTTTATAGTGTAAAAGTCACATAGTTTTCACCACTGCTTACTGTTTTTCTGGTTATTATAGGATTTTTTTACAACTGGATACGATGACTGGATACGATTTGTACAAAACAGATCATATCCCGTCATGGGCGGGGCTTGTCCCTACTGTCACGTCACAGTAGAGGGAAATCTGGAACAGTGTATTTTCAGACACTGCTTCTGATTTATGGGGATCATAAGAGGAGTGGGTGGATTTTTACCATTACATGCTGGTTGTTTACACACACTGTGGACACACATTAATGTTCAAACACCATGTAAAAGTGAATTTTAAGTTTCCTCTTTAAGTGTTTATGTTAAGCATTTTCAAATGTCCTGTTGTTTTTGGTGATTGAAATACTGCGGTGATCTAAATATTCTTGGCTTGAAACAGATGGAAAACTGACAGGCCTGTGCTGCAGTTCTATTGATGTTTTACCCTCCAGGTCTCTGCACCACGTCATGTGACTGAAAACTATAAATTGGTTGACCTCTTTTTTATGTATATGTGTAATTAGATATGTGTTCACCTCTCCAGTGCTGCTCGTCTCTTTTCCACAAACTCCGCTGAGGATGAATCCTCCTTCCCTACCTTTACTTTAGTCATTCCTGTGACACAACAACAAACCACATGCTCAGTCAGCAAATCACACCGGAGTGCTCCAAGTAAAATGATGCAAGTGAGAGACAACAGAGTGAATGTTCTCAAGAACCCGGGTCTTTGCAGAGTGTCCAGTTGGGTTCACTAGAATAACTCCACTAGACAAAGAGCCAGAGTGAGCATGAGAGCTTCTTTACCCACTACGCTCTTCTGAGGTGGAGGTGGGATGATGCAGCCCAGCAAGGAGTGTTTGGCCAACATCTTCTCATAAAGTCCCAGGAAATCACTGAAACGTCGACGCACTGTGAAAGTCTTATTATGGAACATGGGCAGTGTAGTCTGGAGAGAGACAGAGAAGCATGGATAAAGGGCATAATTTAGATAAATTAAGCTTGACCAATCCAAAAAAATAGTAATAAGGAAGAGCTTTATGTACCTGAGTCGAAACTTTGTAAGACATGTAGGCATTCATCCCATCTCCTGCAACACAATAACGGAGAAAAAACAGTCACTATAGAGCTCAAATGAACATCCAGAACAAGAGGCTCAATCTAGACCATTATTTCGCAATCTTTTCACTCCTCATTGTCCAAGGAAATATTTGAAGGCCCACACATGTAGGCTAAGATATTACCTCTGGTACTACAGCTGTAATAATGACTGTAATCTTGCTTGTTTTCTATGAGTGTCAATAGATTAATTATTATTTATGATTAATGTTCTTATTCCAGAACTTTTAAGAACTGTATGTTCTACAATAATAACAACAACAACATGGAAAATATGATAAATATATTCTGAAATCGTATTTCATGTACTTCCTGATGTTTATCAGATTTAGCATTGTATTAAAATATTCTAACTTAAAATCTATTTTAAATAATTCTAAAATGTAAAAAAATATTTTTTATTTTAAACTTCCTTTGGAAGTTTGCTGAGGCCCCCTCCTGGGCAACTGGTTGAGAACCACTGATCTAGACAAACTAAATGATGCAAGTATATCCACTTTATTTTTAATGTAAGAGTAGGCACTAGGCTACCATTTGTAACTTGAATGCGTGTCTGGTGTCAGCTGTTTTATTATTATTCTTATAACTGTGATATTTTAACTAATATGACATTATAGTCCATTATGCTGCATGATGTTATCATATTATTTCAATTTATCACAAGTTGTTGTGCTAGTTTTTTACCTATAGCGCCTGATGAATCTGAAGTCTTGCACATTCACAGGAAATTGCTTACTTCTGCACTGAAAAAATAAGGTGGATAACATACCAATTTTCTCAGGGTTTGTGACTGCAATGTTCAGCTCAAACTGGTCTCCACTCTCTTCCTCCTCCAACTGTTAAAATCCATCAGCATTCAGTTAGAATTAAGAATCTATATAAATAATACATCAATTCAACTGAAGGCACATGAAGGGTCTTGTTTCAGTACCTCCTCCATGGTCTTGGTGACAATGCTGGGTTTGAGTATGGAATTAGGGACATGTGTGGTGTTGCAAGCCGATGCGGTCGGGCCAATAATCTCTCTCCTGCCTTGACTAGTGGTGTTGGTGAGCGTCAACTCGACAGTGGCCTCTGGAGTTTGAACAGGCAGAACAGATAAAGCACAGTGGTCTAATGTATTTGAGTAATAGTACTTCACTATATTTTAGTATAGTAGTATTTTGGGGAATCTGTAGTTTACTTTGAGTTCTGTTAAAACCAAGTGCTGTACTTTTACTCAATTACAATTACAAGGAAAAAATAATACTTTTTACTCCATTACAATTCATGTAAACTTAAAATTACATTTGTCGTTGTGACTTAAATCTTTCCTGAGTAATTTAAAAATATTTATCCTAATGTGATCATACACACATATTATAAACTATCCTATTCAGAGATACTTTGAGCTCTTGTTTTATTATAATCACACACAAAAACAAAATAACAATATTCAAAGGTCTGTAAAATCATCTGATAATTTTAGCTGTACATACTCAGATAACAGGTTTCAGGATATTATTTTTTAGTTTAACATCTGCTATGTCCTAGTTTCTTACATAGAACAATAAGAAAATAGTTATTTTTTGAGTGTAAAAAAAAAACTTTTTTTAGTATTTTTGCATCAAAAATACTAAAATGTGAAACTGCTGTCTCATTTTCAAATGCCAATTTAAAAAGCTTTAAAAAGTGATTAAGTTTTAGTTTTAAATCTTGTATGCAATTATACTTTTGTACTTTCTCCTAACTATTTTAGGCTAGGTACTTAATACTTTTAATTGAGTAATGTTTTTTTTTTTTTTTTTTTTACATAGTAACTGTACTTTAACTTAAGTACAATTTCTCAGCACTTTTTGCACCTCAGATAAAGCTTTTGTGCATGATCTGTGTTTCACTCTGTCATGCTATTTTAAAGATATAGAATTCATAATGAATAGAATAGAATAGAATAGAATAGAATAGAATAGAATAGAATAGAATAGAATACATTATGTTTTTCAACATGCAGTTCATTTGCCATCTGGCCTGCATGTGAAATCAAGTGTCATTAAGTATTTATTGCTCATTTTGAGTAATGTTGCAGCAATGGAGTGGTGAGAAATACCAGTGAACAGATCCAGCTCTTCATCAGAGTGAAGGCCATTAGTGGCGTGATGGACATCGGTCCTGATGAAAGAGCCCTCCTCGCTGAAGATATCGTCCTCATCAGGAGGTGATGTCGGTGTGATCGGTTTACTCTGCCAAAAGAGATGAACACACAATGCCAACACAACAGCTGATAAACATGTCATAATTGCAGTTTGTGCAGCTGCTGAGCTGCATGATTAGACCAACCGCTGCAAACACTAAGCTATCAGCTAGCTTCTGTCAAATGACATTTAAATAACCCCCCACATATCAATTCATCAGATAATGAAAAATGGTTATTCATTCTGAAACAGGTGTCTCACTCTCGCGCCGGTGAATATGTCCTCGCCTTCATCATCATACTCGTCGCTGTCCAGCACTCGAGTGTCTAATTCAGCCTCCTGATCTTCATTATCAGGGAAAGGAGGAGGATTCCGCCCGCAACTGCCTGACATCGCTTGCGCCGACCAAATAAAATATATGTAACAAACAATAGACTTAACGGGGCAAGACTTGAGGTTGGCCTAATTTCTTCTTGGCTGTATGTTACAGGTAAACAGGGATTGAATTTCACTGCTAGGTAACCTCAGCCTACTTAAAAACATTCACGGACGGCTCTGCGCTCTCAGGCTCAGAAAGAGCGCTGGAGCGACGCTGCCACCTCATGGTCTGGAGCGAATACTACAGCTGCTTCAACAACTACAGCCACAACAAGCATAAACGCACAATGATTGATGAATTCAGGAGACGTCACGTTGACATGACATTCAAGGAATATATTTTATGAGTACAGCTACATAAATACACTTTTACTCAGTTCGTTCAACGGTACTTGCCTCATTATGACTCGAGAACTGCTCGGACCGATTTTGTGAACCAGTTCAATGAAAGGATTAGTTCACTTTCAAATAAAATTTTCCTGATAATTTACTCACCCCCCCATGTCATCCAAGATATTCATGTCTTTCTTTCTTCAGTCGAAAATAAGGTTTTTGATGAAAACATTCCAGGATTATTCTCCTTATAGTGGACTTCAATGGCCTTCAAACGGTTGAAGGTCAATACAGTTTCAGTGCAGCTTTAAATGATACCAGACGAGGAATAAGGGTCTTATCTAGCGAAACGATTGGTCATTTTGGAAAAAAAAAATACAACTGTATAAGCTTTATAAACACAAATGATTGCCTTGTACGTGCTTCCGCTTTCCGTATTCTTCAAAAAGCTTATGCTGTATGTCCTCCGCCTTCCCTATTCAACTCACAAAAAAAAACGAAACTGGCGCCGCGTTCGTTTCATAAGTTGAATAGGGTAGGCGTAGGACATACAGCGTAAGCTTTTTGAAGAATACGGAAAGCCTTAATTTCTTTTCGACTGACGAAAGAAAGACATGAACATCTTGGATGACATGGGGGTGAGTAAATTATCAGGAAAATTTTATTTGAAAGTGGACTAATCCTTTAACCATTTGACTCAAAACAGTCCTAAAGAAAAACACAACCCCACATCATATTTGCAAGTGTTCAGTTTAATAAAATAATCATTTTAATCTCATGTTTCAAGATTATAGTTGATTGAAAAGTTTAACTGTACAGTAATTACTGGCTCATGATCTTCAAACATGTACATATACAAAAATAGTTATATTTCTTATACATTTCTATGAAAGTCTAAAGATCTTTGCATCCATCCGATTATTGATTCTGCTGATGTCAAAATTTGATAATTCTAAACTCGGTGAGGAGGGCGACGATGAGGAAGACAATGTAGAAGAGCAGTAGAAAAATGCCATAGGCTCGGTTCAGGTGGAAACACTGAAGAGGAACCGCTATGAAGGAGAAGACCAAAGACAGACCCAGCGCTCCTGAGAGAACCCAGCACAGCATCCCCTCTGGTTCCAGCTGACCATACAACAGAACACAGCACACAGATCAGACTCCATCACTCATCTAAACTAATATTCAGCTGACTAAAAGCTTGCAACATATGCTCAGATGATTGTACAGTATATAGCATCCAGTTTGATGTATATGATCTTTTCTAGGAAAGCTGAGACATTGTGTATTACGGTGGCCGAGAGAGCTCAACGCGCTGCAAATAAAGAAAACATCTTCATCAGTTTGACAACACACGCGCTGCAAACTCCACAACACTTACAAATAGTGAAACGCGCTGCAAATAAAGAAAACATCTTCATCAGTTTGACGACACATGCGCTGCAAACTCCACAACACTTACAAAAAGAAAAACGCGCTGCAAATAAAGAAAACATCTTCATCAGTTTGACAACACATGCGCTGCAAACTCCACAACACTTACAAATAGTGAAACGCGCTGCAAATAAAGAAAACATCTTCATCAGTTTGACAACACATGCGCTGCAAACTCCACATGTTTTCTTTATTTGCAGCGCGTTTCACTATTTGTAAGTGTTGTGGAGTTTGCAGCGCATGTGTTGTCAAACTGATGAAGATGTTTTCTTTATTTGCAGCGCGTTTCACCATTTGTAAGTGTTGTGGAGTTTGCAGCGCATGTGTTGTCAAACTGATGAAGATGTTTTCTTTATTTGCAGCGCGTTTCACTATTTGTAAGTGTTGTGGAGTTTGCAGCGCATATGTGTTGTCAAACTGATGAAGATGTTTTCTTTATTTGCAGCGCGTTTCACTATTTGTAAGTGTTGTGGAGTTTGCAGCGCATGTGTTGTCAAACTGATGAAGATGTTTTCTCATTTGCAGCGCGTTGAGCTCTCTCGGCCACCGTAGTGTATAGAGAATGAGACTTACTGTCACAACGTTATTATTCTGAAACATTTGCAGCAGGCAGCCCAGACCTATGCCAAACAGCATATCTTTATGCGGTGTTAAAGGCATACAAAGAGCTTTCTGTCGTGATGTTTTAGGGTAAAATATATCAGGACATTTACAATACGGTCAACAAATAGTATGATTAAAGTTATTGATATAGTTTTTAAAGCACATACACAAAAATAATAACATATGGTCTTTTAAAAGTTTAAGGATACTAAAGATAATGCCTCCAAAACAGGCTGAGATGGCCATCCGTGGGTATCCCCGACGGGCTATAGTAATGTCTGCAAAGCAATCTGTGAAAACAATGCAAACAAAAAAATAAATAAACCATACAATCTAGTAGATGCAAATCTCTTTTGCTTTCACTTCAGGTCCTAGAACAGGCTATAAGCACAAATAATAAAATAATGTGAGTATTTTTTATGTTGTTGAGTGGGTGTATACCTCCAATGCTGTTGCCCCAGGCTAACAATGTGAGTCCCAGTACAGTGTTGCTGAGGCTGAGAACAACCCCCAGCAGGTGCAGCACACTGACAATCTCAGACGCCACAGTGCTGATCCACAGCGCACTGACCACAAAACCTAGCAGTGAATAAAGCTACACACACACACAGCAATAGAACAAATATGAATAAATACATAACAGCAGTTCAAAAGTTTGGGGTCAGAAATTTTTTTTTTTTCCTTCTGGTTCATTAAACCAACTGATCAAAACAGCAAGACATTTATAATTTGACAAGATTTCAATTTTAAAAAATGGTACATTTCAAAAAAAAAAAAAAAAAAAAAAAAACTTTCAGTAATACTTTATTTTAGGGACTTTTAAATAGTTGCTTATTAGTATGTATATTACTAGGATATTGGCTATTTATCAGTACTTGTAAAGCACATATTAATGCCTTATTCTGCATGACCTTATTCTACAATCTTAATCCTACCCAATACCTAAACCTAACAACTACCTTACTAACTGTTAATAAGCAGTAAATTAGGAGTTCATTGAGGGAAAAATCATAGTTAATAGTTTTATATGTGTTCCCTATACTAAAGTGTTCCCAAACTTTCTATTTAACAAACTCATAAAATAAAAATTATGCAGCATAGCTGTTTTCAACATTAATAAGAAGTTTCTTTAGCAACAAATCAGCATATTAGAATGATTTTTGGAAGGATCGTGTGAAACTGAAAACTGAGTAATGATGCTGAAAATTACATTTTAAATTACAATTGTTATTATTAAATTATCATTATCATTATATGACATTTTAAAATATATTAAAACAGAAAAGTTCACTTTAATAATATTTAACAATTTTTTCACAGCTTTTACTGTATTTTTGATCAAATAAATGAATTCTAATTGTGAAGTTTTTAAAAACTTAAAATAATAATTGACCCCAAACTTTTTATCAGTAGTGTATATTACTGCAAATATTATGTATATGAGCTATGAGGCTTTATATTGGCAGGCTATTTCAACCAAAATAAAAAAGCAGAAAGAACTGAAGATTCATACAAAGTGATATCTCGGAGGATGATTATTTGTGGTAGTGAAGAAGACAATGGCCGAGAGGAAGACTCCAATGCAGACTGTAAGCACCCACACTGGAAATTGTCCTTCAATGAGGTATAAGCCATCTTGAATGAAAAAGAATGTATGTCTGTTTTAATCACATGCACTTTACAGAACGTAACTATCTGCATCAACAGCATTTATCTTTTCACATACGAGAGGAATTTCAGTTCCTCTGGCAGTTCTTATGACTGCAGTACGTGTAATGCTGATGTGTAATGCTAATGCTGGTGACATAACAGTACCTTACATGTGCACATAACATAAGAGATTGCTGTTAAATAGTTTCGGTCTTATGATTAAAAAAACAGCAACAACAACAACAACAACAAAATAAGCCGACTCACACTTTCCAGACTGGAATGTGAGCACACACACCAGAGGCCCAGTGATTATGTGCACACAGTTAAGGGGGCGTTTCCAGTTGCGATCCTCCTCATCTGTGTCCACCACAGGAACTGTCAACAATAAAAGCACTTCTATAGGCACCTAACACAGTCAGACAGACAGGAAAAAAGGACCTTCACCTTAAAGTCGGCATGAAAAGGAAGTGAAACGACTTCTCGAACAAGAAAAAAAAAAATGTAGGGTGGGACTTGTCCATTTTGTCCATCGGGAATTAATTGGACAGTTGTGGTTGGCTATTGCTGTGATCTCAAGTGAGTGACATTATCCCGCCCTTACTCTTATAAATGTCATCAGAGAAGAGATGTTGTTGCAAGAGGGAGGGGAAGTTATTTTGATTAAAGATTACAAGGGCACATGGGTTAAAAAAAAAAAAGATGCACATGGATAAATCGTTTATAATAAATATTGCGATATTCTATGAAAAAACAAAATTACATTTTGATTTCATGGTGAAAATAACATATGCATGCATATAAAGTTTCTACCAATTCACTAAAAGGTTACTAGAAGAACATCCACTCATTTTGAACCAGGAAGTGATTGAGACATGAAACATGAAACGTTCACATTTTCACCTTGATCACTTTGAGGACTTTGGCACTCCAGTGCTGTCTCCTCCATGTCCGGCTGTCCACTGGGTTAATGGCATTAAGGAAGATCTGAGCAGTAGATTGATTGTAAGGCAGCAAAGGCTCATACTCTTCTCCATCTGAAACATACATGCAAGAATTTCACACACACAAACCAATAGTCTAAATTATGAAAGAAATTGGATGAAGAGTGGCATTTCAAAGCCAATCAAGGACACAAACTTAAAATGTAATGACTGAGCAGAGAGCAACACTTTCACACCATACAGGACTTCCTCAAATATGCTAAATGGTCTTTTAGAGAATTTGGGTTTTTTCTGTTGCCTAAGCAGATGGCAACACATACTTGCAAAACTCACATATTTATGAAAGTCTGTAGAGTTCAAATCAACCACACATTCATAACCCACTGAAACTCCAGTTATTGAATCAGCCTACGTTGAGAGGAAGTGACCCACCGTGTGCTTGTATGCTGCCACTCTGAATTTCTCTATATGAATCAGACTGGAGAATCTCTCCTACAAGTCAAGAACAGCACTCATTAATCACTGCCCAGTGATCGCAATAACGCTTTGAGTATGCATTGTTGTGAGCAGTATATCTGAATGTGTGAATAGTGTAAAATAAAATGTATATTCAAAATTTCACTTTAGTAGCTCATAATTTGCTAGGGAGTAAGTATTCAAATAAACAAATAAGCTTGATTTAAAAAAAAAAAAAGTTCTCAAACTTTTTAATGTAACTTTTAAACACATTTTAAAATTTGTAACTTAAAAGAAGAAATTATCACTCCGCATTTAGAAATTGTAATGAGATTTTAAGATAGTAAAAAATGTGTGATGTGCGTTTTGGGAATAATAGTGCTGACAAAGACTGCAGTCTCCTCACCCTGTTCTCTGCCTGAGCTCTGAGCCGATCCATTTAGCTGATGCTTCTGACGATTGTAAACATATGCACTCACAATCACAGTCAAAACATATACAATATACAGCCCCAGATAACCTGTGGAGAACAGGAAAAAATGGAGCAGGAGAGAGAAATATGTTAGACAAGTCATTATTTCTTACAAACAAATTGAAATATTAATCTTTAAACTAGTGTTCCCATATATATCTAAATGAATATGAAACATTCAGAATGAATGTGTAAATTTTTGGTAAAGGATTAACGGTTATCAGACCCAGGGCTTCTCCCAAGGAAATGTGGCCTTTGTATAGGATAATGAAGGTCCAAAACACAGCCACCATGTAGAAAATGACATCACGAAGGAATGGACGGGATGCCACAGTGAAAGGTTTAACCAGAGCAATGCTTCCAGCTACCACTGTTGTAACAAAGATTCCCGCCCCTAGAAAAAAAATGTCATTAGGAAAATACAGTGTGTCACAATAAAGTAGGAAAAAATACCAATATCCCTATATAATATATATATATATATATATTATATATTATATCCCTATATATTATATATTATATCCCTATATAATATATATATATATATATATATATTATATATATATATAAACATAATATACAAAAAAGCACAATCAATATAACATTACTACAAAGCACTTCTTGTTTTTTTGTTTTTTTTATGAATGATGAATCCGTTCACAAGACTTAAAAGTGAAGTGTGTAATTTCTTCAATAGAACTACACGTGTGAGGGCTAAATGTCCTCACTTATATAGTGAAAGTATAGTGACATTTTACTGGTCCTCACTAGTTAAAAAGTCTTATAAATTGGCCAAAACATGTTTTTATTTAAATCTATTGTTTTGCACATGTTTCTGTGAGGGTTGTCTTTAGGGGTAAGGGTTGGGTTAGGCGACATAAAATATAAACATGATATAAAATCAATGGTCCATGCATTTTCCTCACTAATATAGCAAAACAAACATGTTTATGTGATAAAGAATGGTTGGTTTATGTTTAACAGCGCCTATTTTCTCACCAAACAGCGCTCCAACGGCAAGACCAGCAGTTTGAGGGTGAGAGAAAGCAGCCATGGCACTGAAGACATCTGGAGCCCCATTTCCAAGTGCCAGGAATGTTACTCCCTGTTCCATTAGGTCAAGGAAAATTATAAAACAAAAAAAACATGCCAACACCAACACACAACCCCACAGCACCATTTGGGCCCTTTCTAGCAACCAAAACGCAAACAGATCACTTAGGATTCCACTTAGTCACACACATCACTACACAACCCTCTCAGTCATGCACACACTATAAAGACACCAACAGCACTCCAGACTCTTCTCAATCATGTGCAAACTTCAAGAACAAACAGGATTAGACTCTAAACAAACACTACCTAGAATAACACATCCTAGGTTAATACTGTCAGCATGAGACCTACAAACAATATGTCTAGTTGTTTAGCATGATGTGATATTCTCTTTACCCCAGGACTCTGGAGTTTATTACTGCTGTGGTTGATAAGGACACAGCAGAAGTCCACAGGAGGAGTAATTAACTTCTTCAACCTCTGCAAAATGAGGACAAATTACAAGGATCAGCTGATCTGGGAATTACTGTTCTGCCATGTTTCAAGTATTTAAAGGATACGGCCACATTATGAGTCAGTCTTAGTGAGGAGGAAATGGCTGAAAGGTTTGGGCAGAAACTGGAAAAAAAACAAAAACAAAAAACAATGTAATATAATCAAAATACACATTATAAACCATATACATTTAAACTCATTTAATTTCTGTACTTTATGGATTGAATTCATTCTAAATAATTTTTGCAACCAAATGATGAATTAACTGACTTTATGATCCTCAAAAAAAAACAAAAAAAAAAAAACAGAACTTTCTGAAAATAAAGATTTAACTCAAAATTCTCCAAAAAAATGAAAGCTGTTGTCTCTGTCACATGAGTAAATAGGGAAGTAAAACAGGTCATGGCCAAAGATCAAATAAATAGTGCAATTATTATTTGTAAGTTTTAATCTATTTCTAATTTTAATCGACTGATAGACCTAATTATCAAAAAGCACAACACAAAATGGAATACAATTCCTACAAACATGCCAAAACATATTCACTCTAAAAGTAAAGATTACACACACACACACACACCCAACACTTAACTTACACCTAATTCAGTCAGGCTCAATTTTTACAATTCAATGATTATGTACCAAGCTGTGAAGCATGTTGGTAATATGTGGAACATAAAATGTCTCAGTGTTTATTTAGTCCATACAATGGAAGTCAATGGTAACATTCTTCAAAATATCTTCATTCCACAGAAAAAAAGAAAGTCCTTTTAAGACAAGGGCAGCATGTGCAGGCTGATAAACAACCCTTAAAGTATTTTCTCAAACACAAAACTCACAAGTCTGATGCAATCAGCCCAAGAATGAGGAACAAAACAAACAGCCAGATTACCTGATGGGAAGAAAAGAGAAGAAAGAACCACAAATACAACATCAATTTACAATCTAGACTGATGTATTATCATTAGATTTAGTTGGATATGTAAACAAATGTGTCCTGCTCCACAAATAAACACAATATTCGATTCTCTGGTGTGTGTGTGTGAACAGTTTCAAAGTAAACCCTAAGTGTGGTGACTGAGCTAATTGTGTCCTTACATAGAGAGTGATGACTAGGGGCAACAGATTAGGTGGGAACAGACAGAAGGTGACCCAAGGGTATTTGATGAACCCTTCATCTGAAGTACAGTCTGGGGTATTCTTCACAAACTCACATCTCTGACTGGCAGACAGGTTCATCACCATATCACACTGCAACACAGATCAAGAAAAATGCAGCTGTGCAGGATTCATTGCCAAGAGTTAGACAAATCTATCATAACACAGAGTTCAGTCATGGTAAATGAATGGTTAATTACACTGTTATTTATGATGTTACTGAGTGCAGATCCGAATACTGAATGAAAGGGGTGTAGTGGTATGGTTTAGCAGTAATTCAGAGAGGTTTTGTCCAGCTCACCTCGTCTCCATTGCGGTTCAGTGTAACGTCTGCTGGTCTTCCTGAACTCCAGACATTCCCAACAGGAACGAGGTGTTGTTGTGTTGACTGGCAGCTGACACGATCCCATTGCAGCGCAAGGGTGCAAAACAAAACTAAGAGCATAGAACGCATTTGTACGCAGATACTCCTTCAACATTGCTTTTTAATATTCAGCACAAACAGTTGAATTGTTTAATCGACAGCAGCTTTCGTGGTTCTTTCTCGTTTATTTCCTTTACCGTGATATACTCCATGTATGTAGACGCTGTGAAACACAATCTGTGGTTTTGTCTGACCTAAAATAACGCAGGATTACACATTTACACTGTCACAAGTGAAATTTGAGGATGTGTGTCAGGTCATTCCAGTACTTCCTATACAAACAGCGTGACAACGAGCTTTCTTATCCGCCCTCCCTCTGTCCTATGGTTAAAGAGACATTTCACAATTCTTCGACTTAAAGGGATAGTTCGCTTGAAATTTTGTGACTTTACAACATCGCTTACAAGTTTATGTTGTGACCAAAACGGTTTGGTCGCATTTTAACCCTTAGTTTCATTTTTAATTCAGTTGTTCTTTCTCCTTGAAAGTGTTTTGCAAGATGGAACTTATTAAAAAAAAAAAAAAAAAAAAAAAATCATTGTAAAACCGCAACAATGAACTTAGCCTATATGGATATAACCTATATACATTCATGTGAGAGAAACCTACTGACCCTCCACTCCACTAACATTTAGAGTCCTATAATGCAATTATTTGGCCTTTATAAAAAAAAAAAAACCTTTCCCGTAAGCTGGAAGACCTCAGTATGTGTATCTGAGAGCAGCCATCTGACATCCTTTAAAAGTTTTATTAGGCTACATCAAAAATGCACCTACGATTTACCCTGCTGGACTCCTTTGTGTGAATAATATACAATGTTGACCACCAGGCTCACTGCTGCATTTTAGCTACACAAGGTATTTTGGTGGGATAACCCAAGTAACCCAAATTTTTGATCATTAAATGTGATGGGAATCAATCAACACCAAATCTCACATGTCAAATACTTTGTTGAAAAATGAATATATTACGTCCTAATTGTAACAGTCCATGTGGAATTAACACTCACGACGAGGAGATTTGTAGAAATGTAGACTTTTAATAATGAAGTACACAGGAACTGGAAAAGAAACAGGAGATAACCACATACACCATTAACAAGGACTGACAAAGACTGAGGGAACACAGGGAATACATATAAGGCAAACAAAGGGAGCTTAACAAGATAATTAATAAGATACACCTGAACTGAAACTCAAATCAATCTGTAACCAAGGGAACTAAATAATGGCGGGAAAAATGGAACAAATGAGGACATGTGACAACAGGCAAAACAAACCGAGAGTCCAAAACAGATGTAACCCTGACACTAATATTGTTGTGTGCAGTTTTTACCCATATTTAGCATAATTAATTTGCAATATTGCTGCAGTGGGTCTTTGAAGGTTAGGATTTTGACATTTTTTTAAATGTCATGTTGTGTTATAGCACTGAGAAACATTTGTGGTCATATCAGAACATCTGTCAACCTGCCTGGTAGCTGCTGAAAGAGTGTGTCCAAACAATCTATTATCTCATCTTCTTTTATGAGAATCTATTAGCATGTTTGTGGATCTGGTTGCTTGCACATGTAGTCATTGAAAATGAGAAGGGCCATGTCATCAATCTGATCGACCAGCAAACAAACCTGAGGCCAGTGGCATTATCACAGTCACAAGGTTAAGAGTGTCTCGAGAACTAGACTGACCAACAGTTAGTCAAGGGGTAATCACTGATTCAGACAGACCGATCTACATTTTTATGTTATTGACTTTAAAAGTTATGGAGGAAAAAATGAGATGACTTACTTGGTAAAACTGTTAAAACTAGTCTAAGCAGTTTATGAAACTGACCACTGTTTTAAAATACAGACTGAGGGTAGTTGAAAAATCATTAAACCATTATTTCTATTAAAGATTTATAATGAAGAAAATGTTGAAAAGAGCTTTTTTTATCACCATAAATATGAGGTACACATGTATTTTTTATGCTGTTTGCCAGGAACATGGTTTGAGAACATGGTTTTGATTATTTAAGATTTTATCAAATAACTGTTGTATTTTCATAACATGACAGCTGGTATTTTTTATTTATTTATTTTTTGTAGGAATGAGCACAGCATGATCATATGTACTGTAATCAGGAATTAGATTTTTGTTCTGGTCATGACACTACTTTACTTTCATCTAGTCTCTGAATGGCCAAAATGAGCTTGTCAAAAATGACCTACTGAGCAATTATCTATTTTGCACTATTCACTGAGTTGTGTCTCTGCATACTGTATATTTCTCTGTGCGCTATAGCTGGGGCTGAAAGAGTTAATGTGGAAGTGTTAATGGGTAAAAATGGTTGACATCATGACTTAACTATTTCAGGATTCTGCCGGGGTTGGATTGGCAGCACCATTTGCGCTTTCAAAGTGGGATCGTTCTTAGAGACACAGCTAGCATCAAACACACCACACTCACACTCATAAATATGTCCACTCGCACACATGTACACACATGTTGACGACAGCTTTGACACCTGCTCCCCCCCCCACCCCCCTTTTGGAATTAGACACCTGTAGGGGCACAAAGATTCTATCCCACGGAAACTGTCTACTAAATGAAAGGTTGGGCTGGCTGGATGGATACAGTTTCTCCTGAGGATGACTAGTATATTTTTGGCACATGTCGTGAATTTTATGCAATTGCTGCACTGCAGTGGTGTCTAAAATATGCTGCTTATAGATGGAATCAGCAAAATAGTAATATGTGGACCCGCAAGACAACAGAACACTATGAAAAATATAGATTTTTTAATTATTAGTTGTAAAAAAAAAAAAAAAACGACTGGAGTAAGTTTCACAAGAAAATATAATGTCAAGTTTAATTCAATGTGTTACTTGCCACTTCTTTGGAATTATTTGTAAAATTTACTAGCAATGTATGAGTGAAAATTGTTGAATGAATCTTACATTTTTTCTTCAGTGTACAGTTAAGACAGAGCCACAGCATACAAATTTTATAAATACTAGTTATATCGAAACATTTCACTGCTCCGAACACCAAACTCTTGTGATAAACAATTGGCTATTAACTGTTTGGAATGTATTTATGGTGTTAAAAATGTTGTATAATATTTTTCTTAATGGAAGAAACATATTGTATGAAACTACCTGTCACTGATTCCTTAAATATTTGAATCTTGAAAAACATTTGTTCTTCAAAATTTGTCACATCATCATTTAAGGTACAAAATACAAAACTTTGTCAGTGTGCTTTGAAAAAAAGGTTTATATTTTTTAACTATGTGATGCTGAAAATGATGCTGACCCATGAGAACACACACTTACTCATGTTGATTATTTATAGATGTGTTTTTTTGATTGCAAATGTGATCTCCTGTGGTGATTTATGCTTTTCAGTGTGCAGTTACTCATTTAGGATATGAGTAAAGTAAATATGCAATAAAATAGGAATAACAGTCTTGAAAGCAAGGGTTATTTATGTGTGAGGCTGGGAGGGGTAATATTGGCTTTCAACGGCTTGAAGTCTCATTGGCCTGCACTGGATACTAATTCCATAAAGAGTTAAAGGGTTTTGCTGAGCCAACATAGAATACTATCAAAACCCTCTTTCAGTACAGAGGCCGCACGCAGTTCCTCGTCTGTCCTGTAACCCAGATTTTCTTAAAGGTGAGATGATTCTGACCTGTTACACATGCTGTATAATTTTTAGATGTGATTTATTATACATAAACTGTATACATATTTACAAAACAAGACATTATAAAACAAGATAGATTATATAGATGTGTTTTGTGAGAATTGAGTTACACTCTTAAAAATAAAGGTTCCAAAAGGGAATTTGTGTTACTAGTGTGATACTGTAAATATTTCAATGATCTTAAAGAACCTCTTTCCAATATTTCCAATATAAAGAACGTTTTGTGCAATGGAAAGCCATGGATGTTCAACGTTCTTCACAGAACCATAGATGCCAATAAAGAACCTTTATTTTTATAAGTGTAGGATGGGATTCAAAGCAAATGAATATGTTCAGTCATTTGTAAATTAAGTTTGCTTCCTTTCTTTTACTAAGTGAATTTTTAAGCATTTTTTTTTATTTTTTATGGAATGTATTTTCATTTTTAAGCCTAAGCATCTTCTTGGATGTTTTGTTTCAAGCAGAGAATGTTGAGTCTTATTAGACATTTGTATCTAAAGTGAGGCATAGTCCTCCTGGAGGAACCTGGGGGTTAGGTGCCATTCTCCAGAGCTTAATGTTAATGGCTCAGTGATGAGGCCTTGGTATTTCATTTATTAAAATGTTTCAAACCATTAAATCTTACTTAAATGTAGGAAATGTTCTGAAATCTAGAAAAATATCTAGACATAATCAAGATAACATAATACGTTAACATGGCGAGCTGAGGGAACGCTATGTGCTAACATTTCAATAACCCTGAAATCCGAGGCCTCCGTCAATCCATCACCTGGCTCATCACTGCAGCTACAGTCCAGTTATAGATCTTATGGAATTCTGGACATATGTGTTTTAGGAATTTTGAGAAAGAGACATTATATTAATCTGAGGATGTTAAATGCTGTTACTGAAAGAGAGAGCAACAGTGAGAGAGATGAGAGCTTGTGTATGATTGAACTGCTGCTGATACAGTTTCTGATGGATATCTTCAGCCCTTTGCTCTTGATACAACACGTTGGATAATTTTACACACAGAGATCAGCTTTCTGCTTTACTGTCATTTATGCCGCATGCAGCTAAATGCTAGTAATGGGTGATACACAGCAGCAGTCCTATTGACTCAACTCAGATTTATTTTCATTTATTTTATTTTAAATTTGTACACCAATTACACTAAAACATCTGTACGTTATGTTGCTATTTATAGCTGTAATAATAAAATCCATGTGTCATTTAACATTACTATAGGCATTATGTTAATTAAATATATTAATCTAAGTTAAAGACTGAGGTAACATATAGGTGATATATGATATGTATAGCAGTATTAAATATGGTCAGCTAATATTCCTTTTTTGTCGCTTTTTTGAGTAAATAATTTATGCATGAGTGAATAAATAAATGAATTGCTTCATTAATAGACAAAACGGACACTTGATATTCTTTAATGTGATTGGTGGGATGTTCTATGTGTTATGAATGAGAGTGTAAATGAGTGTGGAGGAGTGTGACTTGTTTATAGCTGTTAAAAGTGATGACTGTTGATAGTAATACTCAATGGCTGTAACTGAATAAGGGATGTATGTGATGAACGCAGCAGAGAAGAGCTTAGAGAGCAACACTGTTAAGGCTTTCGTTTAGTGTTGCAAAATTTAATGCTTTGGGATGAAATGGATATTTGATTTTAAACCAGCCTTTCATTTAGGCATAAATCCAAGTAACATACACTAGCTGGAGAGTATAGCTCACTAAAAGGATGGCATGTAAAACTGAATGGGTTTGTCAACTGCTCAGTGATCATCAAACAATGCTTTGAAAATTAGCCTTTAAGACAATCTCACCCTGTTCTCTATATTTCAGAACAGAAGAGCACAACAAGCCTGCCACCATGTCTGAGTAAGTCTGTAAACACAGCTTGTACTGGAAATCTCGCAAGTCAATATACTAATACATATACAGTTCTAAATCTATAATGTGCTGAAATATGTTTTTTTTTCCTCCCCTAAAATCCTAACAGAAAAAAGATGACCTCAAGCCGCCGGCATCATCTCAAGGTAAATTTGAGTCTGTTGAGTTTGTGTTCACTTTATAGATGTTAAGTTGCATGTGTCATTTGTTCACTGTTTGTTCTAGAGTTTGATACTGGCAATAGCCAAGGACCTGATGGAGGCTGAGGTAAAGCAGAGAGAAGAAGACAGAATTCATTATATGGAAGAGAAATGTCCTCCTCTGTCTCTGCCTGGCTCTGTGCAGGAATTACAGGTACACATGCACAAAATGATTATTATTCTCTGTATAATGAGTATAATTATCGATTATTATACTCTGTATAATGTGTATAATGAGTATTTGACCCTGTTGTTAAATGTTCTCTCCAATGTGGTCAGGATCTGTGCAAAAAGCTTCATCAGCAGATTGACGTGACGGATGAGGAGAGATATGACATGTCTGTTAAAGTGGAAAAAAGTGACAAAGAGGTTTTTAATCCATGGATTATTTTCTGTAATCTATATTGAGGGTTTGACTTTCAGCAAATGACACTGTGTGTTTTTGTAGATTGAGGATCTGAAGATAAAAGTTCAAGATCTGATAGGTAAATTCAAGAAACCTGCTCTGAAAAAAGTGCGTATGTCTGCTGATGCCATGCTGCAGGCCCTGCTGGGCTCCAAACACAAAGTGTCCATGGACCTGAGAGCCAACCTCAAACAGGTCAAGAAAGAGGTCAAGGAGGAGGTGAGCGCACATTACGGCAGTCGAGAAACTCATACCTGCCAAAGTAATTGTGTCAAATAATATTTTTAATCTTGAAATTCTTATGTGAATTATTTTAGGATAAGGATGCAGTGGGAGACTGGCGTAAGAACATTGAGGACAAGGCTGGTATGGGCGGCAGGAAGAAGATGTTTGAATCCGAGGCTTAAACAGGCAGCTATTTTACTTTTGGAGTTGATTTCTGATGGACTTTCTGCTGTCGTTGTTGCACATTTCACTGACAAAAAAGTGCTTTCGCGTCCAAACTACACATCCAACAAGCCAACAGTAACTAAGCTAATCATAATATTCAGAATGTCATGTATTACATGAATGATACATGAGCTCACCTTAACAAATAAAAATGGGAAAAGAAACTTTGTCATCTGTCATTGATTTTTTTTTCAGCTGCCATTTTTACATCATAACTGATAAATTAATATCATCAATAATGGTGCTTATTTCTGAATGAGTCCAGGCTGAGCAAGGTTTCCTCTTTTTCCTATATTTAGCAACAAGCAGCAAATGCTCTGAACTTTCTACTTCTCTCTTTGTCTGTATCTTTTTGTTAATAAGGGGAGATCTGTGGACGAAACTAAGCATGTGTGTATTCTCTGTTTATATGATGAATCTAAGCAGTGATATTATGTGAAATGGTTAAAGGATTCTTATTTCCCAGTGATGAAAACAGAAGTGGAGCCTCTGAGATGTGACTGAGAGGCCCTGTGTAAGTGGATATGTAGTATTACGTTGTCTTCGTAATATTATAAACTTATAAATCATAAGTGATGTTTTTGTTTTGTTTTTTTAAATGTAGAAATTGTACCTTGCTTTGGTACCTTGGCTGGTTTAGGCTTGTCTGACCTCCAAAGATTTTTATATTCCTAATATACTGTGCAGTAGTTATTTCACAACAGTAACAGAAATTAACTTTTTCCACTTAAATTGATTTCCAGGAAGATTATTACATGCATTTTTTTAAATGTAGTCCTGTTTTTTTTTTTTTTGTTTGTTTTGTTAAATTCGAATTAAAGCAATTAATTCAATTAGAATACTAATACACTATTGGGATGTTATCAAATGAAATCTGTCAATTTTTGCTCTGTGTGTAAATGCGCGAAAATTCCATATCTTTTTTAGGTAGTTTGGAAAGAATTAGCGAGCATTGTATTTTTGTTATCATGGGTCAGCGAGTTTCTCGTGCGAAGAAAGCGACAGGTAGCGAGTGTGTGTACAATTCACATCCACGTGCACCACTGCAAACCACCGCCAACGCGCCAAATCCTCCTCAGCTTGAGGAGAGGCGCGCTAGTATTGCTGAGGTAGATGGAGGAGGAAGGGAGGAGAGAGAGGAGAAGAGGGTGAGGAAGAAAAGGGGGTTTTGGAGGAGGTTGTTCTGCTTCCATTTCTCTCGCCCCAGAGCTGGAAAGCGTGGGAAAGCTCGGGGTGAAAACGTGGAGCAGAGCGAGAATCAGGAGCAAGAGGCTGCTGTGTTCACACCAGACGCGACTTGCGCGAATAAATCGCGCTATTCGCGCGTAGTTGGACGCTTGAACATTTTGAGTTTACTCGCTTCATTCGCGCGTGAAAATCCCTTCACAACAGACGCGAATTCGCGTCATGAGAGGGGCTCTCCCGCTCCTTTATGTGTCCCAGACTCTCCCACTGCTTTCTGCACACTTCCTCTGAATAAACACAATTGTCAGTGGGGAAATAATTGTAAATTACAGCGAATAAGCTCAATTGGTCGTCTTTAGTTGGCTAGTCTTAATATGTATTTATATATATAGCTCAAATTGAGTAAAGACCGTTTTTTACAACTTATCAGATAGTCCGACCTCCTCACTCACTTTCTTTCAAACACGATCCTTTTTATTTCTGTTTCTATAAATGTATGAAGATGTACAGCGACGATGATTTTGTCCTCCATTGTTGTTTCGAATTTCTGCCTCAGCTCGCTACGTCACGTCACTACTAGAGCAAGCTCCTGATTGGTTAACGCGGCGCGGAAATTCGCCAAAGTTCAGATTTTTCAACTTGCGCGATTCGCGCGAATCGCGTCATTCGCGCGAATCGCGTCATTCGCGCCGCTTCATTCGCGCGAATCGCGCCGCAGGATGTCAATTCGCGTCTTTGCATTGACTTAACATGTAAATCACTCGCGCTTACCGCTTCATTCGCGTCCGGTGTGAATGCACCAAGATTACATGATTCTAACTTTTCTCTCTCATTGTTAATCCTCCTTTGGTTAGAAATGGCTAAATTAAGGATATATGGCTAAATTCAGTGCAGCGACTTTACAGACAGCATATTTTACAGACAGTTTTAAAATGTTTTTTTTTATGATCTTTTACTGACTGCTTTCACTAAGTGTCAATGATAATCTTTTATTGTACACCAAATGTAAAAATTTAGTCCAATCTACTTAATTATAGTTGAAAAATTAAGGATCATTGGCCCTATGTATACGTCACTGGTGATTCATTGTGTCACTGGTGTAACTGTTTTTTGTCTGTCACATTAAATAAAATGTGTCATATGTGACATAATAATTTTACATCCAATAGGATTGCATCATTACTTTTTTATAACTGTTTTTCAAATATTTTCATCTGTCATTTATGTGTATTCATAAAGTCTAAGTGTAATATAATAATGTTGTCTAAGTTTAAATGTTAAAAAAAGAAATACATTTTAAGACATTTTGTCATATTAAAAGTGGACGTTTCTGTAGAATGACCCAGTTGTTTATTTGCACAATCAACCATTTAAAAAAATCACTGTCTCCTTACTACTGTCACTATATAGGCAATATTAGAGAATATTTATTATGATTTAATTTTTTGATCAAATTCCTCTCTTTAGATCAGATTTCTCTAGAGCAGTGTTTCCCAACTACATTCCTGGAGGGCCACCAACACTGCACATTTTGCATGTCTCCTCAATTAAACACACCTGATTAAGGTTATCAGCTCATTAGTAGTGACTTAAAAGATCTAAAATGGGTGTGTCAGACAAAGGAGACATGCAAAATGTGCAGTGTTGGGGGGCCTCCAGGAATGTAGTTGGGAACCACTGCTCTAGAGCACATCACATGTACTATAGAGGACTGTGATCATCAGGAGCCTCCTAGCAGCAGTCTTGATGCCCTCAAATCTTCTGAAGAGCAGGAGATGCAGGAGCTCCTTCAACCTCGTGTCCAAGACAGTCCAGTTATTCTGTCTGAAGGTGAGATTGAGTCCCCTCAAACAGATCAACAGGAAGATGACGTGAGCATGAGCATCGAGGGTGAGTTTGTCATACACATATTTTTGCTTTTATGGCTACTTCACACAAATATGATTTTTTTTTTTTTTTAGATCTACATATTTATGTATAAAGGAAATAGTATGTTTTAGGTGATCTAAAGGTATTTAAGTTTAGCTTTTTTTTTTTTTTTTTTTTTTTTTTCTTTCAATATTTAATCACCTTTGTTTCCATTTCTCTCGAATAGTCCTGCAGTGTGACAAATTAAAGGCTTAGTTCACCCAAAAATGAAATTTGTCATTACTCACCCTTGTGTCGTTCCAAACCTGTAAGACCGTCTTTCATCTTCTGAACACAAATTAAGATATTTTTGATGAAATCCCAGAGGGTTTTTTTTTTTTTTTTTAGGTTCAGCTTATGACAGGGTAGAGAAGATATTGTTGAATAATGTCATTATTTTAATTTTTTTTTTTTTTTTTTTTTTTTTTTTTTATGCACAAAAAGTATTCTTGTCACATCATAAAACTAAGATTGAGCCACTGTAGTCATGCTGACTATTTTAATGATGTCTTTACTACTTTTTTGGATCTTGAATGATGGTAATTATGTTGCTTTTTATGGGAGATTAATAAAAAAAAAAACTCTTGGATTTCATCAAAAATACTTTAGTTTGTGTTCCGAAGATGAACGAAGGGCTTATGGGTGTGGAACGACATGAGGGTGAGTATTTAATGACAGAAATTTCTTTTTTGTATGTACTAACCCTTTAATGTTTTGAAGTACAAATATTCCATAGAGTCACCATTGAAACTACTTGTATAATAATTACATTGTTTAGACTGAGAATAGTAACACTGCAGACTTTTCTGCAACTGTTTTAAAGCAGAACTAAGTAACTTTTTTACCTTCTTCATAAATAGTTTTCTAAGTCCTTACGATGGTTAATTGACTTGTAGTGTGTGTTTGAGGTGAGCACTAACCCCCTCTGGCACGTCTATGCCAGAAAACAGCACTTGCTAGTTGAGCTGCGCCGACCCGACACAATCTCGCCTCATGTTCACGTTCATGCGAGAGTGACAAAATGCTTTACGGTAATTCAATATACACATAGCGACCCACCTCCATCGAGATTTCTTGTACTGTATTTGCAAAACTACTGCGCTGGTGAGCGTTGTAGTTGTTGTAGTCCAGAGCTGCGCTTGGAGTATTTATGACAGTGTGATTCACTGAAGCTACCTGTAGGGGGAGCTTTGCAAATCTTACTGAGTTCCGCTTTTAATTGTATCTCAACTACAGTGATATCTCTTTTAATTAAAATCTGCTCAAAGTACGACATCTGTGATAAACTGGGGGAAGGAGTAGTTTGTCCCATTGACAGCCTTCCGGTATGTTTAGATTTATAAATATACGTGTGTGTGTGTGTGTGTGTTAAAATTATTTGGAGAAACCCAAAATAGTATAAGATATACAGTATATAGTCCTATGTTTTGTCTAATATACATGATTTAGAAAACTTGAAGTGTTTAAACTATCAGAATGATCAATGCTTTACATGGTTTTAAATTCATGACTGGATCTTACATTCACAGAACTTTATAGTAGGCCTATGTCTGTTGAATATAAATGACTTGAGTAATTGTTTTGATCAGGTTGCTCTGAAACTTGGTCGAAAACTGGAAACCATGGAATATATCAACATTGTAAGCTGCACTTTCTGATATCTGCTCTCATTCTCTTTTTTCAATTGTATATAAATGTTAATTATAGACTTCAACTTATTTTTCACTAGGAAAACATTGACAACCATTTGTCCAAGACTGGCTTAAAACCTGATTTAGGAAACCACCTCCATCTAACCATCATGAATAATTGTCTGTCTTCTAGCCTGATCATCCTAAACCCGTTCCCCTGGAAATCGGACTGACAGTCCTTGCTAACAAGGGCCCCAGTACACCCCACATCATTAAATTGCTGGACTGGCAGGACCTCCCCAACCATTATATCATGGTCCTGCAGCGGCCCTCGCCCTGCGTCAATCTCTTTGACTTTTTGCAAAGCTGTGGGGGCATCTTCAATGAAGCGATTGCACGCCATGTGATGCGGCAGGTGGTTGAAGCTGCAAACAGCTGCTGCAGTCGAGGTGTTTTCCACAGAGACATAAAAGAGGAGAACATATTAGTGAACACTGATACACTGGACGTGACGCTAATTGATTTCGGCTGCGCTGACCTGCTGTATGAAACGGCTTACCACACCTTTAGTGGTATGTATTATAGCAGTTGTTTGGGACTTAAACTGTAGTGACGAGTTACGTCATGTCATATCCTAAACAATACTGTGTCATGTTCAATCATCAGCCTGAGTACATTCAAAAATCTATGATAATTCAGATTTACAAATCTATTTCCTCTGGGCACATTGCAGTACTGCTGGCGAGCTCTGGTAGCGTCTGGCGCAGGGCTTGAGGCAGCAGTATTTGAGTCTTGTGGTATTGGTGCCTAGGGATGGGAAAATAGTTTTTGTACATAGTTCGTTTGTTTGCCACTTTTTTCTTTGATTATTTCTTTGATTATGTATTGTATCATGCACACCCCAGTGCCCAAGACCTCCGCACTGCATTTCCATCTTGCTCCTGCTCCAGTCCCAGTGCTCCCCAGAGTGTCCTGTCACGGTCCACCAGGTCTTAGAGCTCACAGACACCCCAGATGATCCCAGAGCTTCTTGTCTTGGCAACTCCAGTCGGTCAGTTGACAAGGTCCTATAGTGGTCCCTGAATGCTCCAGAGGTACCTGTTGCTGCTCCCTCCCCAGAAATCCACAGATGTTCCACAGACCTCACGCTCACTGCTGAGTTTCTGTTGTGACCCAGAGCTGCTCAGTTCCAGAGCAGTAGCAGAGCTGTTTGTCACTGATGCCCCAGAGTTTCCTGTTCCTGCCCCAGAATGACTATAAGAACTCCAGAAGGAAACATCATCACACATTCAAAAATAAACTGTGGCATTACATTCTTTGTTTGTTTCATATTTCAGTGAAATACCTCTGATAGAACATGATAGATCTGTATAAAAGCAAGCTTTATTTACAGATAGTTACACAATAATAAAAATATTATTAATCATTATTAATTTGCCCTGCTTATGTCAATAATAATAGTAGCCAATAACAATTTAAAATATTATGACTCTCTAAATGATGTGCATAGGCACAGACAGTTCTTTTTTTTATTTTTATATATCTTTTTATTACTTGACTTTCATTACTGGTGATCAACGACAAAATCATTCTACAACTGGTAAACACTGCAGACCAATACCATAGCACTTCAGTTTTCTTACTGCATGTCTGAAATAACCCAATATGTAAAGACGGTTTTCACAGGAGAAGAAAGTTTACATGGTTGAAGAATGAGACAAGAGTAGATAAAGTACAACTTCTTATTAAATCAAATTGTAGGGCATTCAGTTTTTGAAAAAAAAAAACAAAAAAAAAACAATACCATACCAATTTAATACCAATTTCAGATGACATTTAAAGAGCATTATCATTTGACACTAGAGGGAGCTGTTCACTGTAATTGTTTTTATGATGAACTTGTATGTGACGCTATAAATGTAATATGTTGAATATATATAGACATTTTGCCAGATAACAATGTGGACATAACAACACTTTTTAAAACCTGGGAAATTATGTGCATTTACATTGTTACTGCTTAAAAAATACACATTGGTCCACATAAATAACATTTAATTTATCAAATTTAACATTGAATTCTTACTAATGAATCTAAGTTAGTAAATACATTCCAAATATACGCAAATACATATTTGGTCAGTAGTGCAAGTTTTTTATTCACATATTCTTTCACAATCGGTATGTTGTGCAGTAGTGGCAAAATGGGCACCTGTTCAGATCTCAGATCTCTTTTTCTCTGATTACATGATCTGGGCTGCGTTTCCCAAAAGCATCGTAAGCCTAAGTTGATCGTAAAAACGATCGTACGAGTGATCTTAATATTAAGGTCTGTTTCCCAAAAGCATCGTAACTTAAGTTGCACTTGAAAATGATCGTAGATCTACGAGTGCTCAGGAGTAATCGTTAAGCCCTAAGTGCATCGTAAGAAGACAGAGTTATGAGGTCACCTACAGGACAACCGGCAGATTACACCTTTATTCAAGTGCAATGTGTATTACATAGCTAAGGTTTTGACTGTATTCCTCTTAAATCCTCTTTGTTGTTTAATATGAAAAGAAAACGGAAGAAAATAAAAAAAATAAAAATACACATGATGTCATAAATAGTGCTGATAAAACATGTCTGCAATAAAAAAATTGTCTGTACACCTGTAGAAATTGGCTAGATGAAGTACATAATTTGTACTACTGTCACCCTATATACCCTTTATATAGGCTTTATATAGGCCTACCACCCATGGCCTAAAGCTCTATGAAATACTATAGGAGTTCTTCCAAATGTTTCTGAAGTGACTGACTTTTTCAACTATAAACTAAATTTTAAAACATAAACAAGTTTAGATATTAACTTCAAAAACACTGAATCACAGTTTGATTGATTTCACACACACACACACACACACACACACACACACACACACACACACACACACACACACACACACACACACACACACATATATATATATATATATATAATTAATTTAAGTTAAATATAGACACTATAGTTAATTTATGTAAGTGAGAATGACAAAATAAAGTAAACTGTGACATATTATGCCCAAAAATTCTTCATACAGTGGACTACCAGTAAAATTGATACAAATTTGGAACCAAAAATTATTCAGACACTTTGACCTGACCATGTTTTGCTAAAGTGTTATTTGAGATCTTGTCATATTTTACTACCATTAAAAAAAAAAAACTATAGTGAATAATCTGTAATAATGAATGAAATGTTCAAGGTGTCTGAATAAATTGTGGTTTGACTGTGTGTGTGTGTGTATATATATGAAGACTTCAGATGCAAAAGCCTCTAAGTGCCATCTGAAATTTTCTTATAAAATTTTCTTATGAAATGTTTTATCAAGCTTGTAGGCCTATGTTTATGTTCAGTTATTTCACATTAATGGAAAAGAAAATGACCTATTAATTGCCATTAAAGTGAAATTACTGAACCTAAACATACAAGCTTGATAAAAATGCTAATTTTAGAAGAACATTTCAGACGGCACTTATAGGCTTTTGCATCTGAAGTCTTCATATCTAGATATATATATATATATATATATATATATATATATATATATATATATATATATATATATATATATATAGTTTAAAGAAATCGTCTGAAAATTACATCTTTGTTTAGCTCTACCTCCTCCAGAAGAACATTAATTTAATCTTTTTGAAAGGTATCTTTATTTATTTATTTATTTATTTTAAACCACATCAGGTGACGATTATTAGGTTAAACGTTAAAGGATACGATTTTATAAGGTAATATTCAGCACTTGAGAAACGGACAGCGACTCTTAAGTAGCACGTAGAGCGCGTTCTCGCGCGTTCATGTTAAGGGCATTTTTGGGAAACGCACGTGGAATTGCAGCGAGCGTTCGTAACCTCGCACTTAGAAAGCGCTCTTAAGAGCTAAGATACATCGTTATTGGGAAACCCAGCCCAGCTCTTTTACAAGGTCGATGGTTAGTTGTAGGCAGGGCTCGATTTGAGGGGGGTTGGGTCCGTGTACGTTTTGATAGTTTGTTTTCCAATTTGAAATGAAATACGCAGAAACGAGAAAATGGTCGTTTCCCGTTTTTTCGTTTGTTAAAAAAAAACGGAAAAACGAGATTTTGACTCGATTTTCGTTTTTTCGGGCCACGGATAGAAAATGGTAACACGACTTCAAAACTCGTTTTCCACATGTGGGCGGTCATTACACGCCCCTTTCAGCCGATTGGTCAATCAAATCTGAGCCAGTGACGCCATCTTCAGTTCGTTCAACAAAATAACAGTCCTCTGCCGCTATATCAGTATGTCATAAATCGGCTTTCTTCTGTGCAAACTAACGCGTATTTCACAGAAATATTTATTTCAGAAATGTTAATCAGCACACAGACTGTTGTAATGCTGTTTGTAGTTTAATAGTGAAACTACCCACACAGAGGAGCGGATGAAAAGCAGAGATTAAAAAAAAAAAAAAAAAAAAAAAACCTACAGGTTTTATTTTATTCTATTTTGAATAAATAGAATAAATCACAATAAATAAATAGCAATTTTGAAAAACGAACAATCGCTCATCTCTATTTATTTATTTTATATAGCCTAATTGCCTGCTGAAATGTTAATAACCCTTTGGTTAAAAGATTGAGGGAATATGTAAAGATCAAACATTAAAGATCAAAATTACAGCTACATAGCCTTTTTAGTTATGACAAAAATAATATATAAATGTTAAGCCAAAACGAATTAATTTAAAGCTGAACTGAAACAGAAACCGGCGTTATAACTACCTCTCTAATTTGACACAAATCCAAATGTTTCAATAGTCACGATTTGGAGGCTAAACTATATTTATTATTTAAACGCTTTTATTGTAGCCTACACAGACTACTTAAAATGAGCAGTAGGCCTATAACGTTTTATATATTTGGTTGAATGTACATATTTTGACAGTTAACAGGCTGTGGCGTCAAGTTCCTAAAACTGATGTTGTGTGTGCGTGAGGCGCCGGCGCGTTCACTTGAATTTTCTTATAAAAGCGGAAACAACTTAATACTTAGACATTTATGGTCAAATATATGTAACACCATTCGAATCTGTGAAAGGTTAAATAGGCCTATTATTTTTGTACACTCACAAACAAAACATTGCTCGTAAAATAAACAAAGAAATTTTCTGCCGTATTGGTTTCCTTTCTGTGAACTTCTCAAAAATAAACCGACACTCATATTGTCGCATTTTTTCCCCTTTCATTTTGGTAATATTAATTACTTAAGTGAAATAAATTTCGCGCATAGACATAGGCTATTTAGCCTATTCCTTTTTGAATCCTTTGTTCTCCGTTCACAGAAGCGCTGCAGGTGCGTGATGATAATGAATCCTCATGTTCTGTTGTTTATTCTGCTATTTGTTCATGTAGGCTAAAACTAAACCCCTGGAATTTTTTAATGATTCACAGACATTTATCAAATTTCGTTTAATTCTAATTTAATATAATTTTATCGGTTAATGAAACGATGATCGCATCAGTTGAAAGTCAGGGGGAAAAAACAGAAATTATATTGACAAGGCAACAATAATTTTCGTTTAGTTTAAGTTTTTCAAAACATCCACAGAACTGCATACAGTAAATTTTCCCGCTGTTTAAGCCACGAATATTTACAAAATAAAATAATTACAAAGATAATAAAACTTCTATGTTTAATATACGAGAGTTTTTGTTTTGCTGTTGTCCACTGAAGCAATTGACGCAGAATCGCCAATAGCCGTTAAATCGAAATTGAAAGTAAAATGTTCAGGGCTGGGTTTCCCAATAACGATGTATCTTAGCTCTTAAGAGCGCTTTCTAAGTGCGAGGTTACGAACGCTCGCTGCAATTCCACGTGCGTTTCCCAAAAATGCCCTTAACATGAACGCCCGAGAACGCGCTCTACGTGCTACTTAAGAGTCGCTGTCCGTTTCTCAAGTGCTGAATATTACCTTATAAAATCGTATCCTTTAACGTTTAACCTAATAATCGTCACCTGATGTGGTTTAAAATAAATAAATAAATAAAGATACCTTTCAAAAAGATTAAATTAATGTTCTTCTGGAGGAGAGCTAAACAAAGATGTAATTTTCAGACGATTTCTTTAAGCTATATATATATATATATATATATATATATATATATATATATATATATATATATATATATATATATATATATATATATATATATGTGAAGACTTCAGATGCAAAAGCCTATAAGTGCCGTCTGAAATGTTCTTCTAAAATTAGCATTTTTATCAAGCTTGTATGTTTAGGTTCAGTAATTTCACTTTAATGGCAATTAATAGGTCATTTTCTTTTCCATTAATGTGAAATAACTGAACATAAACATAGGCCTACAAGCTTGATAAAACTGTTCATTTTATAAGAAAATTTCAGATGGCACTTAGAGACTTTTGCATCTGAAGTCTTCATATATATACACACACACACACAGTCAAACCACAATTTATTCAGACACCTTGAACATTTCATTCATTATTACAGATTCACTATAGTTTTTTTTTTTTTTTTTTTTTAATGGTAGTAAAATATGACAAGATCTCAAATAACACTTTAGCAAAACATGGTCAGGTCAAAGTGTCTGAATCATTTTTGGGCATAATATGTCACAGTTTACTTTATTTTGTCATTCTCACTTACATAAATTAACTATAGTGTCTATATTTAACATAAATTAATTATAGTTTATATATATATATATATATATATATATATATATATAATATATATATATATGTATATATGTATATATATGTGTATATATGTATATATATGTGTATATGTGTGTGTGTGTGTGTGTGTGTGTGTGTGTGTGTGTGTGTGTGTGTGTGTGTGTGTGTGTGTGTGTGTGTGTGTGTGTGAGTGTGTGTGTGTGTGTGTGTGTGTGTGAAATCAATCAAACTGTGATTCAGTGTTTTTGAAGTTAATATCTAAACTTGTTTATGTTTTAAAATTTAGTTTATAGTTGAAAAAGTCAGTCACTTCAGAAACATTTGGAAGAACTCCTATAGTATTTCATAGAGCTTTAGGCCATGGGTGGTAGGCCTATATAAAGCCTATATAAAGGGTATATAGGGTGACAGTAGTACAAATTATGTACTTCATCTAGCCAATTTCTACAGGTGTACAGACAATTTTTTTATTGCAGACATGTTTTATCAGCACTATTTATGACATCATGTGTATTTTTATTTTTTTATTTTCTTCCGTTTTCTTTTCATATTAAACAACAAAGAGGATTTAAGAGGAATACAGTCAAAACCTTAGCTATGTAATACACATTGCACTTGAATAAAGGTGTAATCTGCCGGTTGTCCTGTAGGTGACCTCATAACTCTGTCTTCTTACGATGCACTTAGGGCTTAACGATTACTCCTGAGCACTCGTAGATCTACGATCATTTTCAAGTGCAACTTAAGTTACGATGCTTTTGGGAAACAGACCTTAATATTAAGATCACTCGTACGATCGTTTTTACGATCAACTTAGGCTTACGATGCTTTTGGGAAACGCAGCCCAGGGCCATTTATAGCTAATTCATTCAAAAGCGAAGGAAAGACAGAAAAAGTGAGGATAGCAAGTAAACTGTGACATATAAAAGTAATGTTCACTGTGTTAATAAAAGTGTTTAATTTAAGAGATAAAATCTGTATGGCCATTTATAAGCTAAGGAAAACTAAAAAGCCCCCCGATGGTGATACCGTTATTAGGTGTTGCCACCTAGTGGATAGCCTATTTTCTAATATGACTGTATAGTCTACTGCAAGGAATGCGTCTGCTAAATTATTGAATTTAAATGTATAAAATGTAAACAAAACATTAAAATAAGAAAAAAAATGAGTGCAGTAGCCACTGATCTATAATAGATAATAGTCTGTCATTATGTATAGCCTATTGATCGGTGGTAGTAGCCCAAAGGATGTCATGCGCTTGGTAACAGATGTAGAGGCATTTACATTTTAAAAACAGCTTAAAAACAGACTTAATTAAATTTACTGTAGGTTTTTTAAAACTTTTTTTTATCTGTGCAAACATATTTCTGTGAAATACGCGTTAGGTTGCACAGAAGAAAGCCGATTTATGACATACTGATATAGCGGCAGAGGACTATTATTTTGTTGAACGAACTGAAGATGACGTCACTGGCTCAGATTTGATTGACCAATCGGCTGAAAGGGGCGTGTAATGACCGCCCACATGTGGAAAACGAGTTTTGAAGTCGTGTTTCCGTTTTCTATCCGTGACCCGAAAAAAACGAAAATCCAGTCAAAATCTCGTTTTTCCGTTTTTTTTTAACAAACGAAAAAACGGGAAACGACCGTTTTCTCGTTTCTGCGTATTTCATTTCAAATTGGAAAACAAACTATCAAAACGTACACGGACCGGGTTGGCATCCCCCTTGTTGAAAAAAATGACAAAAAGCATCCTCTTGATAAGACAAAAATCTTATCATGTAAACGAAATTTAAAAATTCTCTGTATGACAATTAACAAAGGTGGTCGGTCCGTGTACGTTTTGATAGTTTGTTTCTCAATTTGAAATTAAATACGCAAAAACGAGAAACGGTCGTTTCCCGTTTTTTCGTTTGTTAAAAAAAACGGAAAAACTATTTTGGCTTGATTTTCGTTTTTTCGGGTCACGGATAGAAAACGGAAACAGGACTTCAAAATTCGTTTTCCACATGTGGGCGGTCATTACACGCCCCTTTCAGCCGATTGGTCAATCAATACTGAGCTAGTGGCGTCATCTTCAGTTCGTTCACAAAATAACAGTCCTCTGCTGCTATATCATGGTTTTTTTTTTACAGTCTATGATCAGTAGATATATGTCATTTATTGGCTTTCTTCTATGCAACCTAACGCGTATTTCACAGAAATATTTATTTCAGAAATGTTAATCAGCAGTTAATCAACAGAAACCAGCGTTATAACCTAGGCTACCTCTCTAATTTGGCTCTAATCCAAATGTTTCCATATTCACGATTTGGAGGCTATACTATATTTATTATTTAAATGCTTTTATTGTAACTAATTGTTATTGAATATAAAAATTAGTTCAAAACTTTGACCTGTGGAGGGCAGTAATACACTGAGCAGTGTCTACACTGCTGGAATTCTAATAGAGAAGAAGAAGAGAGCTAGTTCAAGATGAGCATTTATGGTTAAAACTTATATAATTTTCATTTTTTTTCAGAAAATGAGCAATGGTTTCACTAGATAAGACCCTGATTTCTCATCTGGGATCGTGTAGAACAATTTGAAACTAATTTTGACCTTTAACTCAGGGGCGTAAATCGCGGGGGGGGGGGGGGGTGGATGGGGGGGGACATGAACCCCCCCCCCCCCCCTATCTGAGTGCTGTCCCCCCCAAAAAATATAATTAAATACCACTCTAAGTATTGTAAATAAATGATATATTTTTAAAATAATTGTGTAAGAAGTAAAGCAATACAAACGCAAACAGGCGTTTTAAGTTTACAAACATTTTGAGTCATCCCTTCCTTGCCTCACAGTGGTTTGGTCCACCGCGCACGTCACACTCGTGCGTGTAGAAATCCGGCAGCGCCGGCGGGAGAGAAGACAGACGGTAGTTAAGAGGAGCTCTAGTAAGTCGGCTGTTAAGGCTATTTTATTCAAAAACATCGGATGAAGTGGTTATTTTTGCTTTAATGCTGACGACGCTGAGTAATTAGTCATAACAAAAAAAGCAAGATGATAACATGATTTTTTTCCCCCGTGAGTCCGCTATTTTAGCAATTATAATGTTACCTAGCGTGTTTGGTAGCTTGTTTACAATAGTTTGTTGGATACTATGTCACCCACACCAACAACAAGTAATTAACAGTGTGATAAGAATATGTGAACTGTAATAAGGCTAGAAGATTTACTGTTGTGTGTTGGGTTTTTCTCAAAGTATATTCATCGTATTTTGGTGACTTTGTTGTAAAAAAAAACTTCAAAAATATTCCAGTAAATAAATGATTTTGAATATTTTGGTCAATTTAGTAAGTTTTTTTTTATTGAACCAAAGAGAAACATTGAGCATAATGGCAGTCTAGTTACATGCTACACTAATAATAGTAGTAAGGTTTTCTTCTGTGTAACATTACGTTACATATATCCAGTGGTTAAATTGGGATTTCTTATGTGGGGGGGCTCTGTGGTTTCAGGCTTTCGAGGAGTGCACATGAGTACGCAAAGCCTACAAAATCTTATCAATTGACAAACTAAAAATAAGTCGACAGAGCCCTCTGCTATGAACACTAAAATGCAGATCAAAATCATTCTAGGTGTTGGCAGTGTGCAAAGCTACATCTGATAACAAAATCTTTCTGTAGGCCTAAAGGAGAGCATATCAATACAAAATACAGGGTATTGTCCTTTGGACAAGTAAATTGGTCACTTGTCCGACCAAAAAAGTTGTATTTTTTTTGGTGTAAATATAATTTATTCTGAAGCTATATACTCAACAGTGTTCCGTCAGCTTTTGTAGTTATATCTGCATATTTGTGATATTTACCCCAAGGGCATTTTTTCCCCTAATCTTATTTCATTTTTTTTTTTACATTTGATCAATAAATTCAATAAGAAAAATAAAGCAGGACTGTTATGAATCAAATTAAATAATTTACACTGAAAAATTACAACTGCATTAAATAATGTTATGATATTCTTTAAATATTTTTGAATATACAAATAAGAAATGTTGGGAAAATTTAAACATGAAACTGAACTGGCAGTAGGTGGCGGCAAGTGACTGTCCTAGTCATTCATTCAAACGATTTGTTCAAATGGCTGATTCATTCAAGAATGAGGCAGGTGTTTTGGAATAGGCTATTACTGAATCTTTGACTCAACCGATTTGTTCAAAATGCTGAATCATTCATTAATAAAATATTTATTATTAAATATTTATATTATCCATTATCAATCACCACTTACACTAAATGTAATAGAATCATGCTTGCGTTTTGGTATTCCCTAACTATTTTTGTTATTGATGTTTTAATCAGGACAAGTAAAGCTCTCTTTCTCTTGCCCCTTCAAAAAATTAAGCGTTAATGTCGAGCCCTGATAAGCCTATGTGCCGGGGCTCAGCCCCGGACGGCCCCGGCTCAATTTAACCCCTGCATATATCCTTTATAAGTAAAATTGTGGCTGTATTATTTGTGTCCCCTTCAAAAATTGCTCTTGAGAAATTTTATGTTTATTGTCCCCCCCCTACTGTCTGATGAAATTTACGCCCCTGCTTCAACTGTTTGGTGCCCTTTGAAGTGTACTATATGGAAAAAAAAATCCTGGAATGTATCAAAAACCTTAATTTCTTTTCGACTGAAGAAAGAAAGACATGGACATTTTGGATGACATGGGGGTGAGTAAACTATCAGGAAATGTTTATTTAAAAGTAGATTAATCCTTTAAGGTTCATATGCAGAATCTTGATGTCTGTGTGAGTCTGCATGACTTAAAATACAATATTCATAGATCATTCATTAAGGCCACTTTATGACCATGAAGTCGTCAATAATGAGAAAAGCTACAACTCTTTCATCAGATGTGTTATTTTCCTCACAATTTTTTTTGTAATAAATGCTTTAGAAACACACAATTATAACAATTGGAGAAAAATTAATGTTAAAATGTCACTGCCTTCATAACAGTGACTTCAAGACTTTTTTGTAAGACATTTAAGAAAGATTTGTTTTTGTTTGAACAGCCACTTTTGTTAGTCAATTTGGCTGTAATTTTCAATAAAAAATGTTTACAAGGTCAGCACAGACGTTCTGGGAACATCAAAAATAAAATATATTTCCCTAAACGTTCAGAGAATGTTCTGAATGTTCCCTGAAGGTCCGCCAAATAATGTCCCCCAACCCTTAAAAGAACTCCACATCATGACCGTCTCTGAACACATTGGGAACGTTACTAGGCAAAATCCTTAACACCAGTGGGGACATTCTGAGAATGTTCTGGGAACGTAAAATTTCTTGCTGGGAATTACGTTCTTATAAGCTATTCTACACAAATCTTCAGGGAAGTTTTTTTTTTTTTTTTTTTTAGATAAAAACGTTATGGTTACTCATGTAACCCTGAATCCCTGAGATAATGGTAACGAGCATTGCATCAGTTTTTGCTGAAACTTATGGGGAAAACTCCTGTTTTCTCCAAATCCTGAAGCCTGATTGGTTCACGTCTATGCCGCTGCAGAAACAAATGGTGTTTTGCACAGACAAATCTTTTGACTGAGAAGCGGCTAGCATGACTTGCTAGGCATCGTAGTAGCAAGGCAAGCTATGCAATGCTCATCCCTGTTATCTCAGGGAACCAGTGTTACGTGAGTAACCATAACTTCCCCTTTTGATACTGTTCACTCGCATTGCGTCAGTTTTTACTGACGCTTATGGGGAACTTCATCGAATAGCGCGTTGCTACAAGCGCAGAACGAAAGCCGCTCTTTGAGCCATCAGCTAGGGGTTGCTCAATTGAGGGCCCCTAGACGAGCTGCATAAAGAGAGGCTCAGACCACAGTTGGATCCTGCTACACAGTCCATAAGCATTTCAGACTGACAACACCCGTGCTTAAAGAGTGGAGGTGTCCAGGTTGTAAAATCTGATGCCGCCACACAGATATCTGCGATAGAGACTCTGCTAGACCACGCTCAAGAGGAGGCCATACCTCTAGTGGAGTGGGCCCTCACTCCTAAGGGGCACAACTCGCTTGACTGACGCTAGAGCCAGTAAGAGACAGTTTTAAGCGAGAAGGACCGAAGGTCTGTGGAGAGGTCTCATGACGGGACCCAGCAAGGGCAGGGAGGATTCAACCGTCTAGCCCCTCTGAGAAACCTAACGACCAGGTCATGTTTCCCAATCGATTGGCCAGACACCGGGGCATGGTTCAATGCAATGGCTGCCACATACACTTTGAGCATGGAGGAGGCACGCCCGCCATTCAGCAGTTCCTGCAGAAACATGAGAACTGGCGTGATTTTGCATTTGGGTCTAATTTCTGAGATAGGCACTAACTTGAGAAAATACAAGAGACAATTACGAGATACGAGAGACAATTTCTGAGCATAAAGGCACATTGTGGAAAGGGGCTCTTGTCTCTGAGATCATTATCCCCAGCCAGCACAGCTGGTGGGGCACAGATGGGTGTCACCTGGGCTGTCTAACTGGGGCCCAGACAGTTTTGTCCACAGTTTCCGTGGAGGCCCCACATGGGTTAGCCCAGATGAAATGAACACTGCTCAGTGTGCACATTACAGGCTGTTAAATTTAACACAGAAACATGCTGGATGAGATAATAAGATGATAATGAGCAGAATAACCAAGGACAGAGGAACAACAAGAACTACAACTTCAGCCACAGCCTTCGATTAAATCAACTGAAAATAAAAGACATTAAATCTCTCAAGATCTGATTAAACATCTCCACAAACAGCATTCACTTATTCACTTATTCACTTATTACTAACCAGATTGACTTTATTTCTGACATATATCTACAAAAGTTGTTATTGATAATTACCAGAGTTTTAGATGTTGATGATTTGTCGAAAATAAGTTTGGTTTGATGTCACCGTGATTGAGGTCAGTGCTTACTTGAGGTAGGCAGTTTTACTTTTGACTGATTTAGTGATGTTTCTCTGGCTGCTCTAACTGTTTGTTATGACAAGAAACCCATGTGGGGCCTCCATGGAAACTGTGAACAAAACTGGCTGTGCCCCAGTTAGACAGCCCAGGTGACACCCATCTGGACCCCACCTAGCTGTGCTGGCTGGGTCATGGCCCCCTGGGGGAAGTCTGACAGCTCTTATCAAGGAGCCAAACATGCAGGTCCCAGAACTCTGGTTGAGGGTGCCAAATTGTCCACTATGCCTGAGAGAGAAGGTCTCTCCTCAGCGGTATAGGCCATAACCACGTAGAAGGTGACATTCTCAGGACCTTGCGCAACATTCCCTAAAAGTTCTCTAAAGGTGACAAAAATTCTGAACCTTCTATTCAGGTTATTTTATGATCGTGTGATAATCCCCTAAACATTCCCAGAACATCCTGAAGAAAATGTTTTGACAAAATCATGCAGACTCACACAGACATCAAGAATCAGCTTATGAATCTCAACAATGGTGACAATTTAAAAAAAATTAAACTCTGAAAGTCACAAAAGCAGCTGTTTCTTGTCACCATTGCTGAGATTCATATGTTGATTATTGATGTCTCTGTGCACCTAAAAAAACAAAAGCTCAAAACATTTTCTGTATAATCAAATCAGAATAGCAGGTTGCTACAATATTGATGCAACAATATCACAGTAAATCATGTGATTATAAATTAACAGTTAATATACTCAGAGACTTAACATCAAGTGATATCACTGACTCTGATGATATCATCACCAACAAAGGCCAAAAACTTTCTCTTGCATTTGTTACCATAACAAACATTTATCAAAAACACACACAGCAGTCTGAGAAAAAAGTCAAGGGTCAAGAGTTCAACTAAAGCAAGCACTGACCACCATAATGGTGACTTCAAACTTATTTTTTCAACAAGACATCAACATCTAAACCTCTGTTAACTCTCATTATGAAGTTTTGTATGAAAGAAATAAAGTCATATTGTATTAAGTGAAGATGCTGAGATCTTGAGAGATCTGTTAGTGTTTAATGTTCTGTTGTTGCCAGTCATTTGAATTAAATTGGGAAATACCTGTAAAATAACAGCATTTTTTTAAGCATTTAAAGAAAATTACTTTTGGCACTTTATTTAAGTTTGGATATTTTACTTTAATTTTACAGTTTTTGTTTGGCAGCGGTTGCTGCCAGTCACTTGGCTGTTTTTTATGATATTTTTTAAAGTGAATGTATTTGATTGTAATAATTCAAGAAATACCTGTAAAATAACAGTGTTTTTTTTTTGTTTTTTTTTAAATTAGGATATTGTACTATAATTTTACAGGGTTTTTTGGCTGCCATTCATTTGACTGTTTTATCATTTAACTGTTTAATTACAGATTAATTTTGTAATTTTACATACATTTGTATGTAATTTAAGAAAACAGGCAAAATACTGTATAAAAATCCAGCAATTTTTTCTGTATAAAATATGTGAATTACTGTAATTTTTTTAATAATGTCATAATACTTAAAATAACAGCCGAGTTGTTAATTTACATATATTGTTTATAATTTTAGAGAGTTTTGAGTATAATTTAAAATAAAAGAAAGCAACCATAAAAAAATCACAGTTATTTTCTGTAAAATTAGTATATATATATATATATATATATATATATATATATATATATATATATATATATATATATATATAAAAAATTTTTTTTACATTGTGCAATTGTTTTTTTGGAGCTCTTGCGCAAACCAATGCCAACAACATATGCGCCCAAAACATAACTATTAAGGGCCTAGCAAGGGACATTGGTATTATGTAAAGTATTATATGATACTGTAAAGAAATCATGCCATCTGATGCACCAGGAAGTGTCATGTTGTTGCGACATAAATCAGAGTTTGGGGTAATATTAAATTGGTATTTTTATTTAAAGGTGCCCTCGAATGAAAAATTGAATTTATCTTGGCATAGTCAAATAACAAGCGTTCAGTACATGGAAATGACATACAGTGAGTCTCAAACTCCATTGTTTCCTCCTTCTTATATAAATCTCATTTGTTTGAAAAACCTCCGAAGAACAGGTGAATCTCAACATAACAACAACTGTTACGTAACAGTTGGGATCATTAATATGTACGCCCCCAATATTTGCATATGCCAGCCCATGTTCCCAACATTAAAGGCATTAGACAAGGGCAGGACGTCTGGATCTGCACATGTGAATCAACAGACTAGGTAAGCAAACAAGAACAATAGCGAAAAATGGCAGATGGAACAATAATAACTGACATGATCCATGATATCATGATATTTTTAGTGATATTTGTAAATTGTCTTTATAAATGTTTCATTAGCATGTTGCTAATGTACTGTTAAATGTGGTTAAAGTTACCATCGTTTCTTACTGTATTCACGGAGACAAGAGCCGTCGCTATTTTCATTATTAAACACTTGCAGTCTGTATAATTCATAAACACAACTTTATTCTTTATAAATCTCTCCAACTATGTAGCATTAGCACAGCCTCAAATTCATTCAGAATCAAATGTCAAGTCAAGTCAAATTTATTTATATAGCGCTTTTACAATTGGTAATTGTTTCAAAGCAGCTTTACATATTAGAAGCACAGAAAAAAAGGGAAGTGGTTAAAACTGTACAAACAAGCGTGGTAATATGTAACATATACAAGATGGTGCTACATTAAGCCAATGTCGGCTGACTTCCAGGGGTGGAAAACCCCCCCTAGGAGAAAAACCCAGCGTGCTAGCACTGGGAAAAAAGTCCTAGGAGGGAAAAAACCCCTTGGAAGATATATATATGTAAATGTATATGGAGATCAAAATCTGAATTGTACATTTTTATTATAGAGATTAAAAATCGATTATATATAAATATATGTAAGCGGATACGGGGATCCTGGGCTACGTTGTAGTCAGGTCCAGACGCAGGTTCTCCATCTGACCTGGATACGGCCTGGATCCAGCACCCGGCAAACCTCAGGATAAGCAGAGAGACAGATATTAGCGTAGATGCCATTCTTGTTCTGATGTACAGGTATATCTAGTGTTATAGGAAATGTTCTCGGTTCCGGCCGACCTAATTATTGCAGCGTAACAATCCTTTAACGGATTTGAAAAATGTTAATGTATTGATAATGTGTTATGTGTATGCAAGAGCAAAGAGATGTGTTTTTAGTCTAGATTTAAACTGACAGAGTGTGTCTGCTTCCCGAACAATGCTAGGAAGATTGTTCCAGAGTTTAGGTGCTAAATAGGAAAAGGATCTGCCGCCTTCAGTTGATTTTGATATTCTGGGTATTATCAACTGGCCTGAATTCTGAGATCGCAATAAAAATGAAGGACTATAATGCATTAAGAGCTCACTTAGGTACTGGGGAGCTAAACCATTTAGAGCTTTATAAGTAAGTAGCAAGATTTTAAAATCTATACGATGTTTAATAGGGAGCCAATGTAATGTTGACAGAACTGGGCTAATATGGTCATACTTTCTGGTTCTAGTAAGAACTCTAGCTGCCGCATTTTGAACCAACTGTAGTTTGTTTAAAAGCCGAGCAGAACAACCACCCAGTAGAGCGTTACAATAATCTAGTCTTGAGGTCATGAATGCATGAACCAACTGTTCCGCATTTGTCATTGAGAGCATATGTCGTAATTTAGATATATTTTTTAGATGGAAGAAACTATTTAGATACTAGAAACATGACTTTCAAATGAAAGATTGGTATCAAAGAGCACACCCAGGTTCCTAACTGAGGACGAAGGTTTAATGGAGCACCCGTCAAGTGTTAGAGAGTATTCAAGGTTTTTTCGTGAGGAAGTTTTTGGTCCAAAGATTAGGAAATCAGTTTTTTCTGAATTTAATAATAAGAAATTTCTTGTCATCCAGTTTTTAATGTCAGCTATGCATTCTGTTAGTTTTGTGAATTTGTAGGTTTCGTCAGGGCGCGAGGAAATATAGAGCTGAGTATCGTCAGCGTAGCAGTGAAAACTAACACCATGCTTCCTAATTATCTCTCCTAAGGGCAGCATGTACAGAGTGAAAAGCAACGGTCCTAATACTGAGCCTTGTGGTACCCCATATTTAACCTGTGATCGATACGACATCTCTTCATTAACTACCACAGACTGATAACGGTCAGATAAGTATGATTTGAACCATGCCAAAGCAATTCCACTAATGCCAATATAGTTTTCAAGTCTTTTTAAAAGAATGGTATGATCGATAGTGTCAAAAGCAGCACTGAGATCTAATAACACTAATAGAGAAATACAGCCACGATCGGATGATAGGAGTAGATCGTTTGTAACTCTAACGAGAGCAGTCTCAGTACTATGGTATGGTCTAAATCCTGACTGGAAATCCTCACAGATTCCATTTCTTTCTAAAAAGGAACACAGTTGTGTTGATACTGCCTTTTCTAGTATCTTTGACAGAAAAGGTAGATTCGAGATTGGCCTGTAATTTACTAAATCTCTCGGATCTAGTTGAGGTTTTTTAATAAGAGGTTTGATAATAGCCTGCTTAAAGGTTTTTGGCACGTGTCCTAGTGTTAATGATGAATTAATTATATCAAGAAGTGGACCTACGACCTCTGGAAGCATTTCTTTCAGTAGTTTAGTCGGCATTGGGTCTAACATACATGTAATACATGTAAACAATATAACAGTATACAATACTCACATAATCCGACGCATGCATGACGAACACTTTGTAAAGATCCATTTGAGGGTTATATTAGCTGTGTAAACTTTGTTTATGCACTGTTCAAGCGCGAGCTCTTGGGGCGTGGAGCAGGAGAATTAAAGGGCCAGTAGCCCTGAATCGGCTCATTTATAATGATGCCCCAAAATAGGCAGTTAAAAAATGAATTAAAAAAATCTATGGGGTATTTTGAGCTGAAACTTCACAGACACATTCAGTAGACTTATATTACATCTTTTTAAAAAAATTTCTAGGGCACCTTTACAAAATAAAACTAATCCCTGAAATTACATGTTGAACAATAAAGTCAGAAATCAAGTAAGGGGCAATATTTGCCCCATTAAAAATTCACTTTCAGGGTCATTTTTTACCTTTATACATGCATTTTTTTCCCTAGCTCTATCAAATCTTTTATGTCAAATTCTAACATTTAATAAAATCCAATCAAAATAACAAGACACTACAGATAGTTACCAATTAAATGAAATCAGTACAAACAAATCTTTTCAATATAAAAGACATTTTAAGACACTTTAAGTGGTACAGAAGCTCTCATCTGAAGTGGCATTAGATGTAAATACCTGGACTGTTTAATACAGCTCAGAAGTAGCATACACAGCAATTGAAATTGCACAAATAATGTAATATTTAAATATGAAATTGTTATATTTGTTGATAATGCTGATTCATTTAGAAACAATGAAACAAAAGATAATAATAACTGTGCCAGAGGAACCTACTGTAAACATACTTTTTCCCCATATACACTGATGGCCTATCAATATTATTTTTGCCAGAATAATGTTTAAGCCACGTTGGAATTACCCAAATTACGGGATTCCGAATTTCAAAACACATTCAAGTTCTCGTAGAACTTGTAATTACACTTTTCCGAGAGTTTTTTTTTAATCCTCACCTTTGTTTTATCTGTTAATGTTTTTTTAATGAATTGTTAATAAATTTACATTTCAAACTTTTGATAAACATATTTGTAAAACGTTTTTTGTCAGTGTTATTGGCTTATGTTCAGATATTTGTATTATATATTTACATATTACATTATAAGCATTACTTATGGAATTTTTCCAAAGAGCGAGTAAAATTTACTTGAAACAGAGTATTTTTTTAATTAAAGCCACCAAGAATTGTGTTTAGTCCTAAAACATGTTCTGTCACATTTACTTGAACCAACAGTTTTTATAGATAAGAATGCAGCAAATGACTGTTGAAAAAGAAAAAAAAAACACATACATGTGGCAGGACAAAAATATTGGAGTCATTGCTTGTCTTTTTTCATCTGATTGCTCTGATGTTGACCTGATAATAAAGGTTTCTTAAACTCAGTGGTCTATAGTTAACACAGCTATAAATAGATTTATGAACTTTCTGCAAAGTCTCACAGTGAGTAAAAAAGACTTTAACCATAATATCTTCTCCAACATACATGCCAAGTTTTCAAGAATAAAAGTGTATTATTATGACAATTACAAAGCAACTGTAAGGTTTATATGTAGTATGTGATCTAAATGTCTGCAGTATGTGCTGAGTGATATTCCTGTAATACATTTGGAGTTACCACCTGTCTTATTGCTGAACACTGCTAGAGAGCACAACAGGTGACAAAACACAGATTTCAGTGACAAAGTGGTAGTAAGGAATCAAATTAATTAATTTCTGTTAGTTCTTGCACTTACAATAAATGCCTATAAGTGAAAGAGTTATATTTCTCTGCCTGTTTCAGGGACATGATTTAGTGAAAGATGTGTGTTTATGTCAGGTTTTGCATATACTCTACATTTTTGGGACCAAATGTCCCCACAAGGACAGGACATAAAACTGAAATCACCTGCTTTGTGGGGACCAGTCAACATACAAATGTATTTTTAATTAAAATCCCAAAATGCAGAAATATTTCTGTGGTTGTTAGGTTATTTAAGAGTGTAGAAAACATCATTAGTTCAATATAAAAATAATAAAACTCGATAGAATGTCTACATTATAGAAAAACAAACGTGTGTGTGGTTGTGGGTGTGTATTTATTGTGGGGGGGGGAGGGAGAGGAGAGTCTCATTGGCTTAAGGAAATATCTGCTTCCTTAAAGAGAACAGAGAAGCTGTATGGGAAACCTATATAAACTCAACTAATGTTATAGACTGACACTCTTTCCCTCTAATTTAATTTGAACGTTCTTCTGTGCACTGTAAGGTGAGTCTCTGTTATTCTATCCATCTCTAGGGTTTAGCACTCTAACATTTGAGCATGCCATATCTTCAGAGGATCTCACTCATGCTGAGCAGCCAGACAAAGCCAAGAAATCAGAGCAAGAAGCTAGATAATATGCTTGTGTACTGGAGGAAGTTCCTAGAGTTAAAACTAACAGGCTAAGTGGCTCTTGCCTAATATGATATAATGCTGTTTTTGTTATTGTAGAGATTATGAATATATTTTGATGTCTTCTTTATGGATCATTATTGATCAATTTTAAATTTTTAAAGCATTGTAATGTCAAATGCTGAAAAAAGTTTTTATTAGGCCCCTAATCTGATTTTTATATCATTAAGCACATGCATTTTTTATACCTTCAAAGCATACACTTTTAAAAATAAAGGTTCTTTATTTGCATCTATGGTTCAATGAAGAAGCTTTAACATTCATGGAACATTTCCATTACACAATAAGTCTACACAATAAGATTTTTAAAATGTTCTTCACGCTAACAAACAAAAATTTTCGGTAACACTTGAACACATATTCTCTATTATGAATATGACTTTTCTCTCAATAAACTCCGTATTTACTGCTTATTAAACTAATGTGGCTGTTTTAGTGGTTAAGTTCCGGTATTGGGTAGGATTAAGGGATGTAGAACATGGTCATACAGAATGAGGCACTATTATAAGCTTTATAAGTGCTAATAAACAGCCAATACACAGGGAAATAAGCAACTAGTTAAAAGTGATAATTGTTCCCCATACTGAAGTGTTACCAGTATTTCTTTTAAGAAATGAAAGGTTCTTTGCAGTTCTAAAAAATGTTCTTCTATGTTTTTGGAACCTTTATTTTTAAGAGTGTATCACCACATATTATATATTACCATCATACATCTGATGATATATACATTATAAAAACTGCTGGGTTAAATATGGACAAAACCAGGGATTGGGTTGTTTTCACCCAGCCATTTTTTTTCAACCAATTTTGGATAAATGTTTTTTAGCCAGCAATATAGTAATATAGTAGCCTAAAAGGCATGTTTTTGCTCACCCCCAAATAGGGGCAAATTTGTGGGGTATTTTAAGCTGAAACTTGACCAGACCAGCGACTTATATCACATCATGTGAAAGAGGTTCATAATAGGTCCCTTTTAACCCACCCTGCTGGGTTTGTCCATATTTTACCCAGCTTAGGTTGTTTTTAACCCAGCATTTTTTAGAGTGTACATGTATGGAGACCACAACTCATTTTAAAAAACAGAACATCCACGTTCTAACTCAGTCCACATTCAATCCAGAACCTTTTTTTGGCAGGAAAAGTATAGAATAGTTCTTTAGACTAGCAGAAAGTATTTTTACAGTTGTGGAGGGTTTCAGCTGTTAGGTGTTGAAGCTGAAGAGATTCTTCAAGAGGCAGCGAGTTGACTGTCAGCTGTCTCGTCTTCTGTTTTGGGTGCAGACCACTTCCTACAAAGGAACACTAAAAAAAGAGCACAAGACAACTGCTTCTCAAATTCAAACCCTTAAACACCTAACATTTCTGTGGGTATTGACGCTTACGCACACCCATGTACACCAGCCGTCTCTCTTTCACAGTATCCCAAGACAAATTTAGACCTGCTGCAGGACCAGTGACTGAATACAAATTGTTTCCATTAGATTGAAGGCAGCGACACCCCCTCCTGCCACCCACAGGCATCTTCACCTCCACAGGGGTCACCACAAAGAGACCAGCAAGATGTCTGAGTATGTATTGAGTTACAACATCATGATGTTTGTGTGCTGTGAAAACGATTGTATCAATCAGTCCTCGACCGCTAAACTCATCAAATACATTTGCCGTCAAGCTCCAATCAGATGATCATTTTGTATTCATTAAGATACACACTAGAATACATGCCTAAATAATACAATTATAAAAAGCACAATGCTTTTTCTGGAGATCCATTCTTTCATCCATAATCATCCCAGTCACTGAATGATACACTGTTCTGAGCTCTCTGAAAATGTAAACATTTGCTTTCTGATAGGAAAAAGATGACGTCCAGCCGTAGGCACCATTTGAAGGTATGGCCATCTCTTTCTTCATGAGATCTGAGCTGTATAAGCTGTCAGTGACTCTCTTGTTGATTACTGTCTATGCTTCTTCTCGGTCTTTGTGCTTCAGAGCTTGTTGCTTCAGATCGCTCATGGGCTTTTGGAGGAAGAGGCAGCAGAGGCAGAGCAAGAAAAACAGCAATACATGGAAGAGAACTGCCCTGCTCTCTCACTGCCTGGAAGCATGCAGGAACTACAGGTACACACACACACACACACACACACACACACACACACACACACACACACACACACACACACACACACACACACACACACACACACACACACACACACACACAGAGAGAGATTCAAGCTGTAATAGAATCACATCATGCTTAAAAGCCCATCCACACTGCACCACCAGATGTCGACCAACAATCACAAGATTACAGTACGTCACTTCTCAGACTTTCCACAATCTGTCGATAGAACATGTTCAATCAGTGAATACAAGCACCAACCATCGGCAACAGATGTAGACAGGAGTAACACACTGATCCGAGAAATAAAGTGTCAAAGTGTCACTACAAATTTGCCATTAGATGGCTAATGTCGGTGCAGTGTGAATGGGCCTTACAATCACACCATCTTATTCTATTGCAGGTATTGCTTTGTGATGTGCAAATGTGCAAAAGTACAGATGAATAGGCTATGTGTGAAAATGTGTGGAAAAATTTGCATGTATCTTTGTGTAAAGGAACTGTGTAGGAAGTTGCACCAGCAGATTGATGCCATTGATGAACAAAGATACGATATGGAGAGCAAAGTGGCCAAGTCAAACAAGGAGGTACTTAATTGTTCTGTTCTATTTCTAGAAATGTATTTAACTTCTGTAACTTCAACAACCTAAACTTTTTTCTTGTTCTCTTGAGATTGATGATCTGAAGATTAAGGTTCAGGACCTGAAAGGTAAATTTAAGAAACCTGTTCTGAAGAAAGTGCGTATGTCTGCTGATGCCATGCTGCAGGCCCTGCTGGGCTCCAAACACAAAGTGTCTCTGGACCTGAGAGCCAACCTCAAACAGGTCAAGAAAGAGGTCAAGGAGGAGGTGAGCGCACATTATTAGCCTTTAAACAGAAATATGCTATAACAATAGTCACGTTTTCACTTTTGGAGATATTTGACAGCAAAGGTAGTCTGTGGTATAAGATAATAAATGACAATGTAGAAAAATACAATTTTCTATATGCTAAAAGTTAAGAAAAAAGCTAATTACTACAAGAAGGCTTGTAGTTTTGAAACATTGTACTTTTTCTGCTGCTACAGGAGAAGGACGCAGTGGGAGACTGGCGTAAGAACATCGAGGATAAGGCCGGTATGGATGGCAGGAAGAAGATGTTTGAGTCTGAGGCCTAAATCTATTTTTCTTCAACATTTCCATTCAGTGATTTATTCAGTTAGATTGTCTTAATTCTTGTGGTTGTCAGGGTTTTGAGAGATAAAAGTGGTAATGTTATCTACTGCATGACATTATGTTACAGGTGGTAAAAGTGATGTACCGTATGAAGGAGGTTTTGATGTATGTGATGGTTGGTTGTGCAGCTGAGGCTTTAAATTGGTAAAAATGAATAAATTTGATTTTGGCCCCTTGCAATTAGACTGTATAAATGGACTTTGGTCAGTAAAACACATTTAAATACTCAAAACAGTATTGAGAGGAGTCTGCTGTAAAAAATAAAAATAAAGTACAAATCAAAGAATCAAAGTTTTAGGTTCTGCTGTTTTTAGACCAACATTATTTCATCTTCACCAGTCAAATGTACACACACTTTATTATCTACACCTTGCAAGTACCAAGATGGACCCCCTCTTTTGCCTTCCGAATTGCCTTAATTCTTCATGGCATAGATTCAACAAGGTGCTGGAAACATTCCTCAGAGATTTTGGACCATATTGACATGGTAGCATCAAGGAGATCTTGTGGATTGAGAGCTGGTGACTGTGGTGTGGAGGCCATTTGAGTATAGTGAACTCATTATCACGCCACGGACCATTCTCTGTAAACCCTAGAGATGGTTGTGCATGTAAATCCCAGTAGATCAGCTGTTTTTGAAACACTTAGACCAGCCCCACTATGCCATGTTCAAAGTCACTTAAATTAGGGTGACCAAACGTCCTGTTTTCCCAGGACATGTCCTGTCCTCACGTCCTGTTCTGTCCGTCCTGGTTGTTTTTTATAAAGTGATGTTTTGTGGTTGTTTTTCATTGGGCCATTAAATTGACCAGTGTTACGAGATTTTCGGTTTCTGAGATTTTCGGTTTCCGAAGGAGGAGCATACATTATGAGTTTCGCAGACATGTGCGATTGCACGTGCATCTGAGAATATTAGTTCACATTGTATCTCAAGACATTAGTGGATTTTTCCATAAAGGTAACTATATTCTCAGCGTCACGGCTGACTTATGGCTAAACTACAGTTGTTTACTTAGGTAACAGTGTATTCATTTCAAGAGCTCGTGCTCTTCCTTTGTGCCTTGTGATGTAACAGCTGATAGGCCTATATACATTTTTTTATAGATAAGTTTCCCGGGCACTTTCGGTTTACTTCCTTTTTCTGCCAAGAATTTCCGGCGCAGGCTGAGTAGTGGTGCAAAAATGGCGTTGGAATGACAACATTCGACCGAAAAGCTGGTTATAAATGGTGTTTTGACCATTCCGCATCCAAGTAAGGTAACATCATGGGCGGACAACATGTCGATATGGCCCAGCATAACAACATCCAAGATCTTTTCTTATTTTATTGATTCCATGGCGGTGGATGGGAATGCAATTAATAACCTGAAAAGCTCTGAGGCGTTTCAGTACCTCCATTCAGACAAAGTGGGCTGTGTACTTTTACACGATATGGGCAGTTTAATTTACCTAAAGGCCGATGTTCAACCAAGCCATTATTTGTTAAGCAACAAAAAACTGCTGGGAAAGATCAGCTCTACAGCAAAATACAGATGGACAAAGGGAGGATGAGGAAGAAAAACAGGATGAAGAGGAAAACTAAAGATAGATATTTTTTGTTAGTTTTGTAAGTTTGTGAGAGCCAATTTTTAAATTTGGATTGCTAATATAGCTAGCAGAGGTATTTATTTATTTTTCTAATACAGAAGAGACATTATTTCTATCATTATTTCATTCGTTATTTTTGAAACTTGTCATAATAAAACATGTTGATTAACCTCCGAGAAGCCTATCTGAATTTGTGTCTTTGGTTATAGATAGTATTTTTTAATATAACAGTTTTCTATACATACAGAGCAGGCATACTTTAAATGTATTGAAATTATAAGGCATCTTTGAGTAAACTTCGATTAGCCTATCATCTGAGTAGGCTATCTCATTGCCGGGCCGAGTGTCCTGTTTTTTGGTAATCAAAATATGGTCACCCTTCTTAAATCAAATTTCTTCCCATTCTGATGCACAGTTTCAACTTCAGCAAATCATCTTGACCATATCTACATGTCTAAATACACTGAGTTGCTGCCATCCATATGATTGGCTGATTAGATGTACCTAATAAAGTGGCCAGTGAGTCACTCAGTGAAGCTGAAGTACAACAACCCATGACCCCTAGTGGTCACAAAGGAAAACAGCCAGACTGTTACAGTAATAATCACACTACTTAATATTTTCAAAAGAAAAAAAGTGTTGGCCTACTATAAAGTACATGTCTAAAGAATTAAAAATAATTAATCCATGGTGTTTAAAGTAACTATTAAACTATCAATGTTATATAAACTAGGTGTCCATCTATGATACTGCTGAAGTGTGATGTACAGACTACATCTGAACACTGGCATAATCTGATGACATCTTCACATCATGCCCTCTAAAAGATATAAATTATTTTGACTCAACGTGAAGTGGTAATTAAAATTATTTTCATTATATTGATATTGAATTATTAGGCAGTTTAGTTTGCAGTTAAAACTGAGTCTTATGAGCTTATCTCTACTTATGTACTTAGCCAGGCTACCTGTATATTATTTAGGCAGGTAAACAGAGCATGTGGATATATTTGTTCTGAAAAGTGTCTGACAACACATGGACTATTAGTGGTCCCGTAATGCTATTGTTTAGGGGTGTGGATGTGCATATGTGTGTGTGTGTGTGTGTGTGTGTGTGTGTGTGTGTGTGTGTGTGTGTGTGTGTGTGTGTGTGTGTGTGTGTGTGTGTGTGTGTGTGTGTGGTATCATCTTACTTTCCCAAGGGACCATCACATGACTGGTTAGCTTTCTGCTGATTGGAAGAGAGAACTGGAAAAGACAGGAGCCAGAGTTTCAAAGCTCTGAATGAAAAACACATGGAGAGAGACAGAGGAAGGGAGTGAGTGGAACAGAAAGAGAGAGAGAGAGATTGACTAAATCCTGCTCAGTAAAAGAGGGGGAGCACATTCACACCCTTTAGGGGACAGGAAAGGAGAGAGAATCAGAGAAACACTCAGCCAAATATCGTCTTCAGTCAGTGAAACATATAAACATGTCCAGCTCAATCCTACGAAGACATTCCAGCAAAAAGGGATTGGAAAAGCTCCAGAGGTGAGATGTTCTTCATTTGTGTCTGTGTGTGTTTGTTTGTTTGTGGCCATTTGGTCGGAGGTGTAGCCTTTGATCTACAGTCACACCAGTTTCTTTGCATTTAAATTGAGTATGCATTAAATCCTGACTTTTATAACCTAAATCATGACTTTTAAACCATTATCGCACTGATAGTGATTATCTGTTTTTATCTAGAAATGCTGAGTAGCACCAGACTTTCATGGAGACAGTTTATCAGGCAGAACAGAGGGGTCAAGAGGGGGAACAGAGCATGAGTTCCTTCTGTTGTTTATCAGGGTGTTTAGGAGGAAGGGTTAAAGTTCTTGTCTGTTGTTTTGCGGTCACTCTGTATTTCATACAAAGTCTATGGTCAAAGAATTCATAGATGCAGATGAAATGAGATCCAAATCATCAAGGCTTCCCAGGTGTTTTGAGGTTATAATAGTGTTGTTACATAGTTTTGAGTGATGTCATGAAATGATAGTGTGTCTGTCTTTGAGGATGTGTCTGTAGTTAAAGTAAAATCTGTCCCAAAGCCCTGTCCCAGTTGGCTGTTGTTCACACGGCACATGGTGAGTCAATTCATGACATCATGTGGAATGGCAATGACAGGCTTCAATAGCTTCTTTTATTACTGGAATTTTCCTGAGGGTGGTGACATCATCAGATCACCCCCTGCTCAAAATCTGTCGGTTCTGTGATACAGAGCACCCCCCCTCCAACTCTGCCCTAAGGACCTGGAGATCCTCTAAACTGTGCCGGAAAATTTGAGCCGTTCCACCACCCAGCCACTCACACTGGGTTTATTAAACAAAGGAAAGAGTGCAGTTATTATTGATGCTATTGATTTAGGCTGTACTCTTGACTGAATATGATGTGATTTGTAAGAGATTCAGATGTGTAAGCAGAATTTGAGTGGCTGGACAAATTTACTAAGTACTAAGTTTTTAACCACAACAGTCTAGAGAGATTTATGTGTTTTTCTTCTTCCATGTATCCATGTGTAAAATAATGCAATCATGGAATTAAGATTTCCTGAACTACTGTTTACTTAGAGAAGGACATTGAGAATGATTGTCTGATAAGCGCAGTAGAGTTAAAATATGTAAAGTTGCAACACCTTAGTTGTTTATTTAGGACATGTTAAAGACAATATTAGCAAACAGCGCATTGCTTCCCAGAGGCGTGTGTAATGTGTATAGCAAAAGAGACTTCAGTAAAACTTGTGATTTAATGAATGATTGTGGAAACTACCTGGCAATCACTCACCTCTGCACAATTATTGTAAACATTTAGTAAAAGTTGTTGTTTCAGTTGTTTTGTTTAGTTCCTGTAATGTCAGCCCCCATAAAAGGAAGCCAGTGAGCCATTTCCTGTCAGTGTAAACCCTGCACTTCCTGTCCATGTTTAACTTACTTCCTGTCCATCTTTGACCCTACCTTCTGTCAGATGACCCCCTATCACTGTCATAGTTATGATGATGCGCTATTGTTCTGAAGATATATCTATATATATATATCTTGATTTAGTGATCTTATTTTTTTTTCTGGTTTAAAATAAGGTTCATTAGTTAAACATTATTTAATGTATTAACTAACATGAATTAACCATGAGCAATACATTTGTTACTGTATTTACTAATCTTCCTTAACGCTAGTTTGTTCATGTTAGTTCACAGTGCATTAACTAATGTTAACAAGATTTTAATTATGTATTAGTAAATATTGAAATTCACATTAACAAAGATTAATAAATTCTGTATAAGTGCAGTTCATTATTAGTTCATGCTTATTGTAAAGTGTTACCTTTTTTCTTAAACAGAAATTATGAATATTATAATTAATTTGTCATTATTCATTACATTAATTGTTTTTGTGTATACAGGATCACTGCTCAGCGCAGTCTGGAGGATGCAGAAGAAATAGAGAGAGAACGACGACGACGTGCAAGAGCCAGTACCTCTTCTGAGGCTTCTCAAGCTACTGGGACACCACAGGACAGCCCTTGCACTGCACAGCCTCTGGACAACCAGTTAGTTTCAAAAACCTAAACGCATACTCCAGTCTTCATCAAATACCAGGAAGAAACTGTGTTGTGTGTATTTGTTTTGTTTCCATGGAATCTCAACCCCCAGATTGTGGCTCAAGCCAACTTTCTCAGTCTTTTTGTGTTGTGTTAATCTGTTTGTGAGTTTGTGTTTGTATATGTGACAAGACCACACCTGTTCTTTTGATTCTATTCTATTCTATTCTATTCTATTCTATTCTATTCTATTCTATTCTATTCTATTCTATTCTATTCTATCAGACTCAACTGTTGTAAGTAGATAGTTATTCTTATATTGATATCTGTGTTAGAGGCAATTCTGAAAGTGTTTCATTGTTTGTTAGGGGTCAGAATGATCTGGTTCCAAGCTGTCAATCCTCTTTGGAAGAAGATGAAGGCTTCAGTGATTGGACACATCTGAGCAGGCGCAAACAGAGACAAATGGAAGATAAAGATATAGAAACACATCTCAACGGCTCTCGTCACTCAAGACTTCAGCTCCGTTCCAGCTCTGCTCAACAAAGCATAGACATTGAGGACAGCACCCCATTTATACAGACTCAACCCTCCTTTTCAAATCAGCAAAACCTGGATGAGGATGGTGATGATGAAGACTGGGGAGCTAGAGAGCAGGAAAGAAGGGCTAACATTAAGGCAGCAGAGAGGGAGGAGGGAGAGATCAGACGGTGGTGTGCAGAGGAGGATGACCTGAGAAGGATGAAAGGTCATGAATCACCTTTCTGGAAAAAACAAAATCAGAGCTGTGATATGGATGAGAAGGTACAATATTTAAGGCGGCATTTAACCTCAACCCAGTCGTGCATCAAAATCAGTCTTTCAAAGTTGCCTACTTCATGCAGCGAATATACAAGCTTCTGAATCTGTTGTTTTTACAGAGAGAAAAGAAGGTAGAGATGAAGATATCCTACACCTCCACAGTCCTCCTCCAACAGAATGGGAGACAGCACAGCATAAATGGACAAGAGGGGAGGAGAATAAATGACAGGTACAGGCATAGACAGGCACACACTTCTCAAGAATACAGCTAAGACAAAAAAAATGTCATTAATTTACTGTTTGTAAAAGACACTGCCATTATTTTCAATACTTCAAACACATGAATGTATTATAGGTCATCCTTGTTATGCAGTACTTATTGAGCTTTTAAAACTCAAACTTTAGAAAGTGAATATGCTTGTGTTATTGTGTAAATTTGCTATAAAAGGCTTTTAAGTTTAAGCTCTAAAAACTTTATTCATTATACTTATATTTATTTAGGCTACTGTTGTAGCCCACTGTAAAAAAATGTGCTGTAAAATAACAGTAAAATACTGTTAATTTACAGCTTATTACTCTTCAACACAATGGTAACCCCCAAAACTCAGACAACAGAAACCCCTTTAAATCCCATCAGAAACACTAACACTAACTTCTATATTATCTTGTGCAAAAACATAAAATAACACTTCAGCATTTACTCTCCTGATCAGTTATTGACTTCACATAACTTTTTCCTGTTATCTTTCACTAATATTTCAGTGAAATTAACTTGTTCCGTTTAGTGAATTTGACTGTTAGGTTTTAAACTTAACTGCTTTTCTACAATTTACTTGCCATAAATTAATTTACGGTGTATTACTGTTAAAATATGTCACACAATGTTTTTTTTTTTTTTAAATTTTTTTTATCTTACACCTTTAACCATTTTAACCCCACAGCAAAAGTGTTCAGTTTTATTGAACACTTATATGTGTCCACTCTACAGTGTGTTAAAGTAACACTGGAACAGTGTTGAAGTTAATCAGATAATTAAGTGATTAATTAAGTGATGATTGACATTTAGTGAAGACACCTGCTGTTAGGAAGGACAGAGGAACAAGATTAAAACCGATATCTTGGGCCAGACAAGTCTACCAAAGAAAGTTAGTTAACATAAGGGTGTCAACTTGAAGATAACGTGAATCATTTTTAAACTGAGCTCTAAAATGGCAGTTTGGGAGGAGCCTATTAATCCAATCCTGTCAATCACAATTTAAAGCAGTATGTGTCTGCTTACCTCACTCATCACTCCCGTGAGCATTTTACCACCCAAACTCACATACTGTTCTAGATGGGCAAAAATATCTGTAGAAATGTGTGAACCAGCATAGTTTCTATGTTGATTATGCCAGTGTTTCCTGCACTGCTTTTCCTCTGTTGAATCTCAAGCCCCACAACAAAAGAAAAAATATTTTACCTGATGTATAAATGTGAGATTGCATTTTAAATTGATTGTGATTATATTAAAAGAGCAAAAAAAATACAAATAAACATTTGAGATGTAATCCGACTGCCAACAAATATTTGTCATTTGACTGATTCTTTGAACAAATCGCTCAAAAAGAGCAATTCAGGAGTTTGAATCAGTATGACGAATCCTTCTCTGAATTAACACAATGAATCAGAGAGTTATGAAAAAAACATCTGACATGCACTATGGAGACATAGCAATGCAGAAGAACAGTTTGAAATGTGCCAATGATTGGGCAGCAATAGAGTTTGGTCTGTGTTGAGAAATGACATGATAAAATCACATGAGTTTCACAACTTCCCCAGAACAAATATCCTTCCTGAGTTCAAACCATTTAATCTTACTTAGAGAACTGAAGATACAGAGTAACATGGATTCAGCAGCTCTCAGCAGTCCAGATAGGTAAAAAATAAATAAATAAAACAAATGCATTTGCAGTAGAATACTTTGTTCATGAATCATTTCCCTTTCTCAATCTTGTTGTATTTAGTGTGTCGGAGGAAGTGTTTATAAAGAACAGTGAGGAGAACCATCAGCACAGAGAAACGGGGGATCAGACTCATGAGGAGGTTCAGCTCAGAGAAACGGGGGATCAGATCCATGAGGAGGTCCAGCACAGAGAAACGGAGGATCAGACTCATGAGGAGGTCCAGAGAATGATGAGAGAGGAGGAGAGAGAGAAGAAGAGGAGGGATGTGATGGAGAAGTTAAAGAGGTTGAGCATATCCAGCGGAGATCCAGAGGAGCCCTTCAGTCCTCTCAGCCCCAGGAGCCCCTCCTACATGGTATGACATCGTCACCATCAGACACCTCACTCTTCAAAATCACATCATAATTCAAGATTTGTTACAGATATGTCCACTCATGCTTGTTAAACAGTATTCAAATTATCATTAACACAGTTTTACTAATCGATTTCTAATGACCTATTATTATTTAACTCACAATGTTGAGCTGCAAAACAGATGACAACGTCTGGAAAGATTAGTTTTATAGAGTCAATGACGTGTACATAAATGCTTTTTCGCATGTGTTGGTCTGATTTAGGGGTCTTTCAGAGTTTAGCTCTAATCCTTATTAAACACCTGAACCAGCAAATCAAGGTCTTCAGTACAGTACACTGATATGTATCAGGATGGTTCACTCATATTACTATGAATGGGAGAAACCGCAATACGTATTTGGCTAAGTAAGTCCGTCTTTTAAATAAAACAACCAATTGGCATCACATCACAGAGGCTGTGGCTCCTGTATAGGCTCCATTTACACTGCGAGGCTTAATGAACAGATCTGATCCTTTGACCATATCCAATTTTCTTGTCCCGCCAGTTTACTTTCGCTTGTAACACAACTCGTATCTGCTTATTATAAATATTTAAATAATTAATGTAGGGTGATTTTTTGCTTTAATGCACATACGATGTGAAGATGGGCGCCGGGAAAAGAGTTTTTTTGCCATGCAGTTTGGTGGTGTTTGCAGCACAGAAATGGCACAAATCACCTTTATGAATAACAGATAATTGTTGGTCCTCAGCCTGATATAAAACATGACATAGTGTACAAAAAATGTGTTTGTGCATTGTGCTCAGTGGTGTTTTCACTCTGTAATTGGATCTGGTATCTTCCTGTTTCCGTGACTCTGACATCTTTCATGTGCTGTGTGTAGTTTTGATATTTTCCTTGCAGTGGTGATGTGCTTTACATTGCTGAGGTGCTTTGTATGTGTGTGTTGTCTTTGCTTGCTGGTTTCAGGCTGAGGGTGAGGATTGGCAATCAGAAGGTACAATTTCGGTGAGTTGCTTACTATGTGCATGTGCATGACAGAATTGTTGCCTTATGCTTGCTTCATAAAGCTGTGGTTATAATTGCTTTGCATTTGCTCTGTTTATGTCTACGTTCATATTCCTTTTCATCTTACTTTTGCAATGTTCTGATAAAACTAATCCTGATAAAGTTTAGCATTAAATGAACCATTTTTTTATGTAAGAAGAACATTTATGATGACAAATATATCAGTGTGGAAGGCTTAATTTAAAGGCAGCAGATCAGTTCTTAAAGGATTATTTCACTTTCTTTTTGTTAACAACTGTTTATTGAATTTTCTTCTGTGAACAGTAGTATAAAACAAAAAGCAACTGTGCAAATTTAAAACCCATCCCACCCCCTGGTGGACTTAAGGGTAGAAAAGAAAAATAATAAAATACATAAAGTAAAATAAATAATAATAATAATAATAATAAATTAATATTAATACATAAAATACAATAAAATAATTTTAACAAAGATTTTAGAAAAGATGACACAATATTAAAAGATGAATGCAAGGATTATTTCACTTTCAAATTAAAATTTCTGCTCACCCCCATGTCATCCAAGATGTTCATGTCTTTCTTTCTTTAGTCAAAATGAAATTAAGGTTTTTGATGAAAACATTCCAGGATTTTTCTCCATATAGTGGACTTCAATGGAGCCCAAACGGTTGAAGGTCAAAACTACAGTTTACAGCGATCCCAGATGAGAAATAAGGGTATTATCTAGTGAAAAAAATCGCTCATTTTCTGAAAAAATTTGAAAATCATATAAGTTTTAACCATAAATGCTCATCTTGAACTAACTCTCTTCTTCTTCTTCTCTATTTGAATTCCAGCAGTGTAGACACTGCTAAGTGTATTACTGCCCTCCACAGGTCAAAGTTTGAACTAGATTGTCATATACAATATGCTAGTGCAAGTATATAACAGTTAGTTCAAACTTTAACCTGTGGAGGGCAGTAATACACTTAGCAGTGTCTACACTGCTGGAATTCTAATAGAGAAGAAGGAGAGAGCTAGTTCAAGATGAGCATTTATGGTTAAAACGTATATAATTTTTATTATTTTTTTTTTTTTAGAAAATGAGCAATGGTTTCTCTAAATAAGACCGTATTCCTGGTCTGGGATCATGTAGAACGTTTTGAAGCTGCAATGAAACTGTGATTTTGACCTTCAACCGTTTGGGCTCCATTGAAGTCCACTATATGGAGAAAAATCCTGAAATGTTTTCATAAAAAACCTCAATTTCTTTTCGACTGAAGAAAGAAAGACATGAACATCTTGGATGACATGGGGGTGAGTAAATCATCAGGAAATTTTAATTTGAAATTTCACAACACATATGGTGATGGTATTTTAAAAACACAGGAAATGGGTGGCAGGAAGACATTTTGGGAATGAATGTATCCCTATTATGTTGGGCAAAACTGAATCTTCTTGTGGAAGAACAAAATCCCAGCTACAGGGATTTACAAGATCAACAAAGCCAGATACAAGGCCCCCAGCAAAGAAATTATGAAATAAATCTGCTTACAACATCAATAGAGTATGACAGAGTCAACATCTTGACAGAGTATGGCTTTATTTTTTGCAATCATCATCTGTTACCCAATGAAGTTGCACTGCATTTCACTTTTTCCCTTTTGCCTGGACACATTGCACAAAATATTATAAACATTTTCATGCTTAGGCCTGTAAAGATTCACATACTTTGAATCCATTTACAAATAAATGTTGCTTTACTGTTTAATCTACAGATTACTGAGAGGACTGAGTCTCTAAATCGCTCCGTTAAAAAAAAGTAAGTAGACTTCAGAAACACACGTACACATTGAGATGAATGGATACAAGTCATTTACTATAGGATTGCAGAAAAAATCCCCCTCATAATATGGAGTGTGAAAAGAAGCAGGGGCAGGATTGTTGTTTTTTTGTCCTGTGCTATGACATCATGGGTTCATCAGGATTTTCTGCTTAATCTGACATGAATGATTAATTCATGAATGAACAACATGGTTCACCTTTCAGGCAGGCAGGCATACATGACATGACACGTTTCTCTCTATGTATCCTTCTCCTTTTAACTAAATACACAATGATGAAAGATTGTTTTGTCGTTTTTCACATTTATCTCAGAAGCCTGGCTATTCTTTTCCACATTGTTTTGTCTTTTGTTTGTATCTCACAGTACTTTATCAGTCATGGTCCTCTTCATGTCACGGCTTGTTCTGACATGATGTTTCTTGGAAAAGTAGTGGTGCTTTAGGTAATGTTTCATCTGTTTGTGAAAACAGGAACAGCATAAAGAAGACCCAGCCTCCCACGATCATCTCGAAGTTAGATGGTAGATTGGAGCAGTACAACCATGCCATTGAGGTGAATTACCTTCACATGCGCTTGTATAATGTCAATTTTATAGTTAGGCTTTTTGCATATATATTCCTGTAAATGCACCTGCACAGTTATACATACAGCTCTTATTACCACAGCCAGCGCTTACGTACACCTGCTCTGATGTTTACCACTCTGATCTCACTGCCGGGTGCTTTCGGACACCATGCATGCCCAGGCACCTCTTCTCTTAGTCATCCTGACTCACTCAAACATGTTCTTAGCTTAGGTCCTCTGTTTTTCTGTTACCTGTCAGGAAGTGTGTAAAAGCCCCATGGCAAATGTATGTAATGTGAATCCAGGTGTTACTTTGCTTTTGTTGCTGAGAGTTAAGCAGGTGTTTTCACATAGCCTCTGCTGTGAATCAGATATTGCCTAATATTTCCGGTCATATAGTATGTTTTTGTGTGTGTACAGGAGTGCAATAAAGAGGGGAACGTAGTCAAGCTGATGGATGTCCCAACACCACCAGAGCCCGTATCTGCTAAGAAGACCCTGTTTGAGGCGGGAGAAGCTTGGAATCAGAATTCAGCGAAGGCTGTGTCCTCTAAGGTTCATATGGTCATAATCATCATTTACAGTTTATCAACATATTATTATGTATATTAAATAGTTCACCCAAAATGGAAATTCTGTCACCCCCCCCCCCATACAAAAATTCACAAGGGTTAAGTGTTGTTTTAGACCCCTATTTCTTATGTTCCTCAAAAGAAAGTCATACAGGTTTAGAACAATGTGAGAGTAAATAATGACAGAATTTTCATTTTCTGCGAGAACATGTGAAAAGTGCCAGTATGCAAAAAAAAAAAAAAAGTTACAGATTAAAATATAAAAGTTCCTACTGCATACTGGTGCGTATCGGCACATTTCGAGCACTGAATTTTTTGCACATTCATCAGTCTGTCAGAGAGAGTTCAATGTGCTGCAAATGAAGAAAATACACGCAAAAACAAAAAAACACCAGCAAATTAAGAAAACATCAACACATGTGCTGCAAATACAATGCAACCAAATACAGAAACACACTACAAATAGCACACAGCTCAATGCGCTGCAACTGAAGAAAACACCAGCAAATTAAGAAAATATCTGCTGAAAATGCTCACAACACAACTAAAAACAGAAATGTGCTGTAAATACCACAGACCACAACGGAAATGTTTCAAAAGGACCCAAGTAGTGATGAACATGCACTGTGAAAATTAAAGTTGAGAAAACTTAAAAGTTTAAGGCAACCAGCTGGAGATTTTTGAGTTTGATCAACTTGTTGTATAACAAGTTCAATTTACAACATGTTGAGAAAACTCAAAAATCTCCAACAGATTGTTGCCATACACTTTTAAGTTTTCTCAACTTTTGATTTTTAACAGTTTAGCTGAGACATGATTGTTCAATGTCTACTCATCAGTGGTGTTGTCAATGACCTGAAAAGTGATTTTTATTTTTTAATATACTCATTTTTATTTTTACAACATATGTGTGTTGTATTTATGAGCAGCATGTTTCTGTATTAGGTTGCGTTGTGAGTATTTGCAGCACGTGTTGTCAAACCGATTAAGATGTTTTCTTAATTTGCTGGTGTTGTCTTCAGTTGCAGTACGCTGAGCTCTCTCGGCCACCATAGGTTTAATAAAAAATGAGTGAGTGAGTAAATGAATGAATAAATGATTACTAGTTACTTTGATTCAGGATACAGATGGAATGAAGGTGGGCGTGGCAGATCTAATTAACCAGTGGGTGAAAGGAAACTCTGATGTCAACAGCAAGAGCCCCTCCTGCAAAGCAGCTGTAAGTTTATGGGTCTCTGAATGTTAATTGCATAGATTCTTTACTGAATCCTGCTAATAGTTAATTTCCTTCTGAATCTTTTGTATCCTCTATGTTCTTTTTCTTCAACTTTAGTTCTCTTCTTTCCACTTTTCTTGTGTCTGCTGTTCTTCTCATCCTTTTCAATAAGGTAAAAAAAAATCCTATCTCTCTTTTTCTCCATACACAGTAGTTGAGTGGGTGGATTTAGGTGGTTTCTCACTCTTTCAAAATGTCACTGGGGTCCACTGGGTTAAAGTCCTGCAAGGGCATTAAACTACTGTGGAAGAGCTTTAGAAAATGTCAGCAATTTTAAAATATCTGATGTCTGCTTTGTTTTGTGACCTTTTTTGTTTTGGACTGCTGTTGTGTATGTGTTTTCTGGATATAATTTTGTAAAGATAAAGTTCATGCAGTGGTCATGTGATGAGAGAAATCCCTGAAACAAGCATGTTGTTCAATGACGCCATCTAGTGGTTAAGACGAACTAATTTAAAAAAAACAAAAAAAACAACTGATCTTATTTCTTATCTTTCTTTGTGTGTAAGTGTCAGGATGTTAAGCCTGGTGAGGTGCGCAACATAAAATCCATGTGGGAGAATCTGGGAGACGCCTCTTCACAGGATAAACCATGCACAAAGGTACATCAAGACTCCTCATGACTCTAAACCATAACCAATCCTACAGAAACCTTCCTCTAAACTTCTGTTAGGCATTAATTGTGTTTAGATTATTACTTAAAGCTGCAGTCCGTAACTTTTTTTGGTTAAAAATTATCCAAAATCAATTTTTGAGCAAGTACATAACCAGCCAGTGTCTCATTATCTTAGCTAGATTCACAATGGTAAGCTTGTAATGTTTTATAATAAGTAATATAATTTCTGCGGGAAATTTGAGCATGCAGCAGTTCCTCTGTGCGTCATTACGTCACGTCCGTAAACAGAAAGGAAGGAGTCCAGGTTAATCGGTTTTATCACGTGAGGATGCAGCTGGTAGCGGATCATTTATAGCCTGTTCTTCTCACAGCAGCTGAAATAATTAAACTCATAATTTTGATGGCGGATTGTAATCCAGAAAGATCCAAATGACAATCATCAGTGACAACTGGAGATTCACCCGTAGTCAAAAAGCAAAAGACTTTGGAACTGTTGAGTGGCTACAGAAATTGAAATCTACAGGTAATGCTAATATAAACAGTCATAATAATGCTGATGTTGTTAACATTAACGATTTGAGAACAATATAACAGTAATAATAATTTGCACAACTGTTTGAAGCATGGTTTGGTTTGTCATGATCCGAGCGATCGTTAGATTTAATCATCATTGGCAGCACGATTTATTGTAAGCCTAATGCTTTTTTCCTCAGTTGGTCAGAACAAAAGTGGCAGACATGTTACTTACTTGTTCAGATGATATTTTCCAGTGAAATTTCGTATATTTGTCATACTTTCAAGACGTAGAATCTGTGATTCTGAAGTTCAGTATCCACATGGTTCGGTGACTGACAGCAAGCATTAGATTCATCCGCGCTGACGAGCTGTGCCGAGGCACAACGCACGTACAGATAACTGTTCCGCATATGACTGCAAATGCATGTTTCAAACAAGAGATGGCGACAAAGAGGGAAAATCGCGGAAAATCGCAGTTTTAAGTCCTCTTCACTTGGTTTTGGAGGTGTAAAGGTTGTAATTTGATCTTTACCTTTTCAGGGATCAGCTGGCAAAAGGTACAAATTTGTTGAGAATGGGCACGGGAAGTATGAGAAGGTCTTCATTGATGACATAAACTAAGGATCAAGTAAGAAATGTATTTTCTTTATTCAAATCTTTTATTCAAAATAACAAAATATAAATTCAGCATGTTCATTACTACATACATAGACATAATTCATGCTTTATTAAAATTATTGTACATTAGCTTGGTTCAGGCCCGGATTAAGAACACATTGGGCCCTGGGGCTATAGCAACACCAAGGGCCCCCTTTCATATGATTGCCAAGCCACAGTGTCTTGTACCACAAGAATTTGTTTTTTATTGTTATTATTTTTATATTTTTACAAATTTCATTTTATCAAATCATTTTATATAAGCACAAGCACACTAAATATTCCATGCTATTTTACATATTTTAAAATATATTTAACATAAAATATTTAACATATTTTGAAATTGTATTGCATATATTGCTGACACAATAATTCTTTCTTCTTATTAACACAAAATAAACTATTTTGAAGAATGTGGGTAACCAAACAGTTGATGGTCCCCAGTGATTTCCACATTATATATATTTTTTTTCCTACTATGGAAATGAATGGGGACCAGCAACTGTTTGGTTACCCACATTCTTCAAAATAGTTTATTTTGTGTTCAACAGAAGAAAGAAACTCATTCAGGTTTAAAACAACTTGAAAGTGAGTATGATGACAGGATTTTAATTTTTGGGGTGAACTATCCCTTTAGGGACAAGGGTCCGCATGCTAACTATTAGGATGCTGTCACGACCTGCACGCGTCCGATTTTCTCAACTGACTTCAGACATAACCAACTGTGTTTATGTAAACCTTGACGCGAAAGAAGTCCAGTAGTCAGGTGCTGTTTGACAGGCTTAAGTTTGTGTGCACGCTTCGGGTGTATGGGGTCAGAAAAAGCGCATAGAACAGCACACGAATGACATGTTTAACTGGCAGGGCTTTAAAGCACATGCAAATAAAGAACTTTTGTGCAGTGTCCCGTGAGTAACTCTACCGCTGTGTTAACGTGTGATGTGAATGTGAATGTGTCGAGGTCGAGTTGTACGGATGGAGGCACCAGAACTGCAACTGATAGAATGTGCTTCAAAGGCAGATAGTGGAGACAAGTCACTCGACATTGGTGTTCGTCAAAAAAACAGTAGGAAAGTTAATTCAGGGTTTTTACACGGGTGATGATGATGATGGGAGAAAAACACTGACATTGTGAATTCAAACGGCAATAAAATCAATCGACTCGTAAACTGTAAATGTTGAAAACACCTTACGTTTTCATGAGAAACAATTACTATCCGAATAGGGCTTAACTCGTTATAAGAATAATAACTTGCTGCAGCTGCTATCTCACCTTTTTCAACGTCTAAAGCACACAGATCGGCGACGGTGTCGGTGGGTGAAGATAATTGTGAGCTGCCGCTGCGCGCGGGGTCTTCCACTGGCTCGGATGTTTTATGTGAACCGAAGAAGTTAGTTTTGGTATTTTTGCTGTAAGATTAGCATCCCTTTTTCTCCCTTTCAAGCTTATTTTTCCTTTTTTGCGCACCACTTTTTTAATCATTTGAACACCAGCGAGGCTGAAAAAGCAATAAAGGCCAAATTTCTAGTCTACATGAGATAGCATAACGCAAAGAGGCGTTTCCCGATGTCATGGCACGAATTGTAAAGTGATTTTGATTGGACGATGATTTATCAGTCAGGCACATTTTCCAATCATTTTTTCTTGTTATTTTATTAGACACAAATCAAACACCTATGACTTGTCAATCTCATTTCCTCCAGCCAATCACGGGCCCCCTCTACCCGCGGGCCCTGGGGCTTCAGCCCCACCTAGCCCTTATGTTAATCCGGCCCTGGCTTGGTTGTATACCACTGGTTATCTACAGAAACAAACACACTTAGCAATATTAAAATAACTTATGGGTGTACAGGGTAAGGCGCATGATGATTAATTGTTTAAGAGTGTTTATTGTGGTTTCTCACTGTTATCATGCATAAATCTGTGCTGGTTTCACTTGAAGTGTTTAAGATATATCTAACCCGTTCTCTCCTGCTATGCAGAAGTAATTCTCAGAATCATGTCGAAGCTGAACTATTATGTGCATGTGGCATGAGTAAAGGGCACAACATTGCAGTCAGCTGGATTTTGCAACAGAGTTCCCTTAAGTACTAAGGCTTCCATAATTACCAGCTTATTTTATATATATATATAAACAAATTTTTCCCCTTGCAGCCCTGGGTAGTATTCTGTAAATGTCACATGCCTGTTGTTATATCTATCAGTCTAATGAATATTTGTGACACCGAACAACAAATGAAACCATAAGCATGAAATCACTTGCAACATTTCACTAGAAATGTGTAAGAAAACATCCAAAACTCAAATGGTTTTAAACCTAAAAAAAGTGAAAAATAACACATTTGAAACTAGTTTTTAAGGTCTTATTTTATGATCAACAAATTGAGATTTTTTTTCTTTTTTTTCAGTTTCCATCCTTCATGTTCTAGTTATACCTTTCCACTTTCCACTTTCCCTCTGACCTTTTTGAAATGAACAACACGGCCATAAATCATTCTGAGCAGAGCTCTTGACACCGTTTAGGACGTCACGTTCTAAAACTCTATTCAAAACACGTCTGCTCACACCATCCAGCTCAGCTGATGTGAGCAAACTTAAATCCAGGATCCATCCACAGCGCTCTCTGAGCCACTTTCCTTGTTTGATCATTCTCACCTTTACATTTTCAGCCCTTGTTCACTTCCTCACTCACCACATCCCGAACAGCTGCACCCATCAGTCGCCCTCTCAATGAAGGAATGCACTTGGCCTCGATTTCTGCTGACCAGCCCTCTACTGCACTGCTCAGAGTGGAGTGCAGTGCATAGTTTGTTTGTCTCATCATTGATTTCATAAAGAAAAAGGAAGTTACTTTTACAGCACTACAATACTACATAATTGGGTCATTTTGTAGTTGAAATCAACTTTACACTGTACATTTGAAATTCCATCAAACATCTGCCATTTTTCCTGTAGATGTATTGAATCCTTTGGCTGTTCTGTTGAAGTCTTTCGGCTCTTCACCTTTCTGTTTGCGATTTAGCAGCCCTCTTTCAAAGGCTGTAGCTATTTTGTTGAGAGGTTTTGCAGCTGCCTCCTTCAGCTTCCGGGCATTGAAGCGGGGGCTGTAGAGAAGGATGGGCAGACGGTGGACGAAGGATGGGACTAACTGGCCATCCTTCTCTATGTTTTTCCGCTCTTCCTCGGATTTGTTGCTATGTATCTGCTTCATAATGTTCTCCTTTGTGGCAAACATATGAAAAAGCACAGCATCCCACATTTTTGTTACCTTGGGCTCATCTTTCTTTTTTACCATATCCTGCCCACTCAATGACTCTTCTCTGGCCCTTGCAGACTTGTCTTCACTACTTATTTTTATATCTGCTTTCTGGGCATTTTTCTCTTCATCAGGCTCTGGAAAACTGGGGGCATCAGGTTCAACAACCATGTGCTTTTTCAGCCTTGTCCAGCCACTGAGTTTGGCCTTCAGGCCTTTGGGTTTCTGAGCACCCTTAGGTTCATTTAGTCTCTTCTGATCATCTGGTGTGGGTTCAGAGGAAGGCTCTTTGCTAAACTTGACATTGTCAGTGTCTACAGCCTCATTTTGTCTTTCAGTGGCTAATGCATCTTTTGAACACTTCTGAGGTTTTGAGGTATCAGACTTTAACACTTTAACTTCAGCATCTGTGATACAATCCTGAGCAGGTATATGTTGTGCCTTTAAATCCATATTAGATGCTTTGGCTTCTGTCTGGGATTTAGCACAGCTTTCTTCAGATGAAGAGAGTGGTAGAGATTTGGCGGCCTTGAGAAGCATGGCAGCAAGACTGTTTTCTGAACTTGGAGCTTTTCGAAAAGTCTTGACATTTGAACACGGTAAAGCCTTTTGAGTGTCAGATTTTAAGGATTTGGACTGCATGCTATCCATATTCGATTTGGTGTCTTGATGTACATTATTTAATGGTTTGATCACTGCTTTTGAATTGCTTTGTAGTGTTGTTGGATTGATTGATTCAGATTCAACTTTAACTTTAGCTGCAGCGTTGGTTTTATTGGAGTCCTGCATGGCTGATTCCAAATCTATAGATGGGTCTTTTATAACACCACTCAGGGGTATTAAATCTTCAATAACATTGTCTTGTTTAGAAGATTTATCCTTTGCTAAGTGGGTGACTAGAGCCTCACTGTAAGGCGCAGGTGAAAATATCTGTCCATCTGAGGGGATTTTGGATGATGTATTTCTTTTATTGGAAGGGCTTAGAATAGATTCCATGTTGTTGTCATGTTTCTGCATCGGCTGACCTTTGGTTTCTTCTGTGTTTTTGTTCATTTTAGTAGTGGATTTCAAGGAAGGAGGTGTTGAATTTGTGTTTAATAAAACTTCATTTTTATTTGCTCCTGGTTTAGCGTGAACTACATCTGATTTTAATGTATTTGCAAGTTGAGACGCCTCTGGTTTAGAGGGACTTGCGGTATTAAATATATCTGTTTTAGGGGGACTTTGATGATTAAATATATCTGATTTGGGCAAAACTACAGGATTGGCTGCATTAGACATATATGAGGCTTCATGTCTGGTTATTTCTGTCTTTGATGGGGCTGTAAAGATAGATGAACCTAACCTTGAGTGTGCTGTAGATTTAGTTTCCTCTGGCTTTGAGAGGGCTGAAGTTTTAATATCTGGAGGGACTTTAGTGTAACTTCTGGTGTCTGCAGATGGCATTCTAGAGTCTCCGATATTGGTTGATTTTGTTGCGATTTTATTTACAGTAAAACCTTCATTGTTGGTGTTTGTGATATTGTGGATTTGATTGCCTGTAATGGTGGCAGAAGAAGAATCACAGATAGCAGAATAAGTTTCTAAAGAACATTTGGAAAAACATGGCATTGTTTTCTGCTCTTGATTTGCAGAAACGTGTGACTGCATCATTTTCACTGATGCAGGATTAAAACTTTCTGTTGGATATATAGATCTGTGTGCATTCTCTGACTGCACTGTTTGCAATGGGATATTTTGAACCGACAAAAAATTCTTTGTTAACAATCCGGTTATATTTGAGTTCGGAATATTTGATTGCACCGGGGGAAAAGGGTAAGTAGGCATTTTTTTCCCCTCTGCTGCAAAAGGAGGGGTGTCTGTAGATCCTGAAATTAGTTGTCTTGGAGCCTCTGCTACAGCAGTGGGGGTTACAGCCATTCTTAAAGGTGTATTTTGAAGCACATGGTACATTGCATCTTCAGGACTTAAAGCTAGAGGCCTTGGTTGTACCCCAGGGATTGTCTCTTGTTCCTTTAAACTCGGATCTGCTATTTCCGAAGTGGGATTATTAATAGTTTCTATTTCAGCTTTGTCAGTTACTAGTACCTTTGCTTGGTTTGTCATTGCGATTTGCGAGGGCAGCACTGCCACTGAGGTTTGTAAAGCCTCTGAATCCGCAGAGGATTTCTCTGCATTGAAATCAGATTTAATGCTAAGCATTTGTTGAGATGTCTTGGTTGGAGTTTTGGACATGTAATTCTCATGTGTCATGTTTTTTCTATCTTCTGGTACTTCAGGCTTAGAGATAGATAGATCACCAAGCGAATTCACCTTAATTCCACCATAAGCAACATATTCAGCAGGTGTCAAACCATAGTATGTTGACTTTCGTTTTGAGACGTTAGTTTCATTTTGCAATGGCTTCTGGTTGCCTACAAACCGTGCTGGTGGTCTTGGTGACCAGTATGCAGGAGTACTGGGTGTTTGGTAGTTTCGGGAGGGGGCAGGCATGGATGTTTCCTGACTTACATCTGTTGGAACAGACTTGGCTGGTGTCATTATACAGGTTTCTGAAGTTTCAGTTTTAGTCATTGGATACTCCTCTGGAACTGTAGATGTCAGCACCTCACATGCTCTAGAGCTGGACTTACTAGCCTCAGCAAGGGTCTTAGATAAGGAAACTTCACATTTAGAAATCTTTGGTGTCAAGCATTCCTCAGAATAGGCATGAGAAATGAATGGTTTGAGTCCTGTGGCGAACACAACACCATTTGGAATGGAATTCATTATTTTATCCACAGCGATTTTTTTAAGGCCATCATCATGATCAACTGCTGCACTCTGAGCTTTTACACTAAATGATGAGGGAGGTTGGAGCCAGTGATTTTGAGGTGTGGGTCCCTGATGGTTTTCTGTAGAGACCGCTGCCTCTATTGTGGAGGATAATGTAGAGTTGAATGCATACGAGGGCTGATTATCTGCAGAAGCTTCAAAAACATGTGTATCTAGACTAGAAGGTATCTGACTAGAAGGTTTTTGAACATCATACCTTGTCCCTGGATTTTGTTTAACATCTGTCACTGAAAGTTTTGCATTTGATGGTATTTCTCCTTGAAAAGCTGAAGCACAAGCCCAGGAGTCTTGAATAGGGGGCTTTGATATCTCATAAAATGAAGCTTTTGGAGTATAAATCCTTGTTTGTGGAAAAGCAGCTATTTTTTCCATTGTGAAAGTCTTGAATTGTGACCCAGTTGTTTCCATGACGTGACTATTTGTGAGAGGTGTGTGAGTAATGAGTGCAGGTGCAACGTTTTTATATCCTTTCACATTGGATTGGCTCACTGGAACTTGAGAGATTGATGGTTGTGTCTGGGATCCTAGTGCACAGGCTGATGTCAAATTTGGAGCAGGAGGTCGAACTGGAGCCAAAGAGGGAGCTTGTATTTGCACTGAGTCTTGATAGGTCTGTTGTTCGCCGAATGTGCCATGCGCCGTCCTTACTCTTGAGGAACTGGACTGAAGCGTTTGACTAAAGGTTATCTCAAATGATGTATCTGGGTTTGTGTCTGTGGCTTGCTCTGAGTCATCATCAAAAAGGATAGATGAGCATGTGTATAGAGGTGCTATCTGGTGCTCCAGCGATCGGGCAGGGTAAGAGTATGACTGCGCAGACAGTGTAGGTGTGGAACTGTAGTATGTGCTGTTGGCAGGGTATAGGTATGGGGAGGGGGAGTGACCGCAGAAAGGGTTGCTGGAGGAATATCGAGACTCGAGGGTCTTGCTAAAGAGAGGGATTTCTGGAGTTCTTGGAGGTGTGGAGTGGTCACTGTGCTCCAGGTCAGGGCTGGCCTCATTTACTGGTGACAGGTTTGATCGGAATGGGATGGGTGTCTGAGAGGAAGAGCCGACTTTCTTTTTGCCACTTTTCTTCAGAAGTTTCTGCAGACGGGCATTGTCTCTCCCTGGTTTTGGCAGTAAAGGGGGAGGGTACTGCTGTGGAAGCAGATTAGGCTGACTACCATAACTTAAAGCCATCAGCATTTCAACACCTGTATTAAAAACAAGCCACAAATACATGTCTGGTATTAAAAATAAAACTTCAATTCAGACTGAATGCTAACTCTGGTTTTAAACTTGATCTCTCTTTCTCCATATGAACTGTGAATTTCACTCCATCATCATGCTTAATGCATGCTTAAAAATTTCAAACATCTGGATTCCATTTTTTGGGATTCCATACATTTGGGATATATATACTGAATTGTTTTTTTTTTTTACAATAAGTTGTAAATAAAACAGTATGAGTATGTTTAGCAAGAAAATTTTCAATCTTTCTACTTAATTTCAATTTCTGAGTGAAAATTGTTTCTACACATATTTGTAAATAGCTTTGTTCATTCAAAAATGAAAAATCTGTCATTAATTACTCACCCTCATGTCTTTCCACAACCGTAAGACTTTCATTCATCTTCGGAACACAAATTAAGATATTTTTGGTGAAATCTGAGTTTTTTTTATAGATATAGACAGCAATTTAACCACCACTAAAGACATTGTTAAAATAGTCCAGCCAATATCGGCTCAATATTGGCCGATGCTACTTATGTGAGCAGCACAATGCATGTGTGTGATGCTGACATAGGAGCCGGCCAATATCGAGCCGGTGTTCTGACGTTGAACAAGGAAGTGCTGAACGTAAACATAGAAGATGACATAGAAGATATTTTTGAATAAAGTCAATATTTTTTGATTTCACACACAAAAAGTATTCTCGTTGCTTCATAAAATTAAGTTTGAACCACTGCGTTCACGTGGACTATTTTAGTATTTTAGTTATTTTGTCTTTGGTACCTTTCTGGACTTGAAAGCGGTGGTTAAATTGCTGTCTATGGGGTATAAAAAAAAAAACTCTCAGATTTCATCAAAATATCTTAATTTGTGTTCCGAAGATGAACAAATGTCTTATGGGTGTGGAACAACATGAGGCTGAGTAATTAATGACAGAATTTTCATTTTTGGGTGGATTAGCCCTTTAAATAACAATTTGATGAATTTGAAGCCTATTGTACCCAGAAGCTAATTTAATATTTGCATTTTTACTTGAGGGTTACTTGCAGGGTTTACGATTTATGACTGAAGGAGTTGTGTGTTTGTACATATTTTCATTGTTGTGGTCAATGTAAAATAACTACCAACTCTAAATGTTTTTAAACAAAAAAAAATTCTCTCTCTCTCTTTAGCTGGCTGCTAGAAACAAAGATGTCTGAAGACAGGATGCTGATGTGATCACCGTCCTTCAATTATTGCACTGTAAAACAACAACAACAACAAAAAACTAAAATAGAAAACTTTTTCATTTTAATTGCTGCCTGTCTAATTTTACTTAAAATCAAAATGGTGCCAAGGCCGCAATCAATTTGAGTGGCTTTACTGGTGAAGAAAATCAAGCTGAAACTTTAAAAACTTGTTTAAATGGGTAAAAGTTATTTTAACAAGTTCATATTATACATATTTACAGAATGTGTAAACACACACACATACACACACACTTTTTGAATGATTTCTGATAAAAAAAAAGAAGTTTCTTTTGGTTTAATTAGCATTTTCATTTTGAACATTCTTACTCTCGCCGTCCTGCTCTCATTTATTTTTCTTTCCTCTCTCAAGATTGTTCTAGAATATTGTCTCCATATAAGTGAATAATATGCTGTTAAGTAGCCTTAAAACAGTCAACCCATGTAAACCAATCTACCAAACAAATGTAAGGTGTATTTGTCACAAATAAAACTTTCAGGTCAATTTTCAGGTGAATGTTTTGTCTCTTTGTCCATACTCTTATACATCTGTCTTCTTCAATTCATTACATTTATAAGAATATACATAGTAAGTTCATGATCTTTACCTATGACAGAATTTATCAAATTGACCATTATACTGAATATCATTAAATTCTGATTAATACTGTAATATTCTTGCATGTACATACAGTCTGTGACTCCCTCTGTATCTGGGTTACTTTAGTATCTGTGTGTATTCTTGTGCCTGTGTGGCAGTAGTGTCCCTGAAATGTGATCATGAGCTGCCTTATGTTTTATTTTTGCTCACTGAAAGACTGCACATCCTGCAACGACAATAAGATAAACACCCCAGACTCAATTCTCACACAACAGCAACAGCACAGAGGTGGAAATGACACTAATAACTACTTTGATCAGAAAGCATTTAATAATTATCTTACAATATATAAGATAGATAATTATCTTTCTTATCTTGCATTACTGTGTATCTGGTTGTCAAACATGTTTAACTCAGTGACCTCAGTGAATTCCCTGTCTGGTTAATGAACTGTTCTGAGGTCTGTTGTGAGTGTGTGCTTTCCTTAGACCTGTCCGAGTGCTGAAGACCAGAGACATGCCTGTTTGATTTAGGCTCTATTAGCATAACGCCATAACGTTTCTTTTACAGACTTCATGCTAAATCATTGTACTGTTTGTTATTGTGTTTTTTAACCCATGCAATATTGCAGTATTTTTAATTAAATACTTCCAGCTATGATGATAGTATTAAGAGCATTTGTGAGACTTACAGTGAGGCCAGAAGAGAGAGATGATGCTGATCTGCAAGAGATGAACAGACAGATATGAAATTAATATCAGGTAATATGTACTGCGAAATACAAATACAAGGTGCTCAAATGCAACAGACTGGCTATTCATATTATTTATGCCAAACAAAGATGTTAAATGACAAAAGCAGCTTTCAGTTGTTTTAAAGCAGGCACTTTGACTCTTGAAGTGCTAGTTAGCACATTAAGCACAGGCCTAATGTCTCTCACAGTGCCATGCACCAGATACCCACTAACAGATCACAGTCAAACTGTTAATGAAAGCTAAACTGTGCGGTTTTTGTTTTTACCTGTGCAAGTATTGCTGTGCAATTAAGTGTGCGTCTTGCAGGGTCCAACTCCGTGTGAGTGCGGTGGGGTAAGATTAGTAGAACAGAGCAACAGGACATGGTGACCTACCCCTTTTCCATGCCAAAAATAAAACTCCTCGCCCTGAATTCAAGCTGCGCTCTGACAGCCAGTGAGAAGTAACCAGGCAGGGGCTTTCCACTTCACCTGAAACGTATGACGGGGCCCAGTGCATGTGTTATCAGAAGTATTTCTCATTTGCTATCGTTGCATAAGAGCTTCACCACTAATCGTTAAGAGATCTCGTTTCAAACACCCACACGATCTAATTCCTAAATGACAACGATTCGTCTGTTTATTAAACCTTTGAAAACATTCCGTATTAATCCGCTTTGGCGCTGCCTGAAAGGGCAGATGTCACGAATAGGTATGAACAGCTTCACAAACAGTTTTCAACCTCACAGTATTATTATTTCTGTCTTACAAATATTCAAATGATCACAGAACTAATGTGATAAAAGTTTATAATTTGGATATGAATTGATGTCTACGGAAGAGATCCAAATAGAGCAGTCGTATCTTGATTACATCGACTAAGTGGCTACAAAAATATGTATTTGATTTGTTCAAAAACGCTGGACATTTCTGGACTACAATCCGCCATCAAAATGATAAATTTAATTATTGCAGAGCTGTGAGAAAAGGCTATAAATGATCCACTTGGCTGCCTGCAGCATCCTCACATGCGATATAGCCTACTAGCTGGGACTTCTTTATGTACACAGACGTGACGTAATGACGCAAATTTCACCAAAAATATCTTAATTTGTGTTTTCCAAAGATGAATGAAAGTGCTGTGTTCACACCAGACGCGACTTGCGCGAATAAATCGCGCTATTCGCGCGTAGTTGGACGCTTGAACATTTTGAGTTTACTCGCTTCATTCGCGCGTGAAAATCCCTTCACAACAGACGCGAATTCGCGTCATGAGAGGGGCTCTCCCGCTCCTTTATGTGTCCCAGACTCTCCCACTGCTTTCTGCACACTTCCTCTGAATAAACACAACTTGTCAGTGGGGAAATAATTGTAAATTACAGTGAATAAGCTCAATTGGTCGTCTTTAGTTGGCTTGTAGTCTTAATATGTATTTATATATATGTATATATATAGCTCAAATTGAGTAAAGACCGTTTTTTACAACTTATCAGATTGTCCGACCTCCTCACTCACTTTCTTTCAAACACGATCCTTTTTATTTCTGTTTCTATAAATGTATGAAGATGTACAGCGACGATGATTTTGTCCTCCATTGTTGTTTCGAATTTCTGCCTCAGCTCGCTACGTCACGTCACTACTAGAGCAAGCTCCCGATTGGTTAACGCGGCGCGGAAATTCGCCAAAGTTCAGATTTTTCAACTTGCGATTCGCGCGAATCGCGTCATTCGCGCGAATCGCTCAATTCGCGATTCGCGCCGCTTCATTCGCGCGAATCGCGCCGCAGGATGTCAATTCGCGTCTTTGCATTGACTTAACATGTAAATCACTCGCGCTTACCGCTTCATTCGCGTCCGGTGTGAACGCACCATTATGGTTGTGGAAAGACATGAGGGTAAGTAATTAATGACAGATTTTTCATTTTTGAATGAACAAAGCTATTTACAAATATGTGTAGAAACAATTGCAGCATCCTCACATGCGATATAGCCTACTAGCTTTTAAGGGCTGTTTAAGGGCCTACTACCATTTTAAGGGCTGTCTCAATCGCAGAATCCTTTCAGGGCACTCGTTCGCTCCCTGAAAAGTCCCACAATGCACCGTGAAGACCAGGTAGCATCGATACTCACTATGCTCCCTTAACGGAAGTTCTAAGCGCGAAACTTGGATCACGTGAGCCAACTCACTACACATAACGCTACGCGATAGATGTTTTTAAAAATACAAACCGTTATTTTATTATATTTCAGCATAAACATACATCGCTAGACAGGTTAATGAACATAATCTAGTTAACATTTATAATTTATTCCCGGCTGAAATGTTGCACGTATATGTAACAAGCAAATAATTAATCATAATATACTTTAAATAACATTACAAGTAATTTCAGAAAATATCAGCTCTGCTGTTGTTCATAAATACCAGTAGTGATGTTGTACAATGAGGACATTGTCACGTCGCCGGAAATAGAGTCATAAGTGTCCCAATGTGTAGTATACTGATTCAGGAGCTCGGGAACTATGGAACTGATTGAGACACACAGGCCTACAAGCTTACCGTTGTCAATGGAGATAGTTCTGAACACTGGCTGGTTATGTACTTGCTCAAATTTTGGAAAAAGGTTAAGGACAGCTTGAACATTTTCAAATAGACGCAACAATTAACATTTTGTACATACAATTAACACTTAGTAAATTACTTGTTATTTGTTTACTTGTCTGTTCAGAATCGTGATCTCTATTTGAAACAAAAAAAAAAAAGATTAGTGATGGGAGAAACTAAACTTTTCTAAGCTTTGAATCAATTTATTTAATTGCAATTCAAATGCTAATCATCTGTATAATACGTGTTCCTTTTATCAAGTTTCAAGATAGGGCCATTTAGGATACTATATAGTATGGATAGTATGCAAATTGGAATGCAGCATGAGTTTTGTGTTCTATGGATGGCTCAGCTAAAAAGGCCAATAAGAGTATTAACTACTATTATTCCTCATCCTCTGAGGTCATTTTGACCAATATTATTTTTTTATTTTATTTTTTTAAATTGAGTGTTCATCGAAGTGGTCCAAGACCTTAGGACTTTTTCTGCACTTGAACTTGGAATACACACAGAAAATTGACTGGATTTAAGGAGTTTATGTGGTTGTAATAAAAATAGTAACAATCCTTCCCTCGTTGTTCAATTTGACCCCCATAGGAATGAATAGAATGTGAGGATTTTTTTTTTTTTAATTTGTCAAAAAAAAAAAAAAAAAAAAAAAATCTAGCACAATCCAGAACAAACACACATATGAACACATGAGACTATAGAACATCCCCAATGCAGAACACACTCACATGCATACACACACGTACACACACACACACACACACTTAGGAATTCCTATTAAAATGAATGGAGGGTCATATAAGGTTTTTTTTCTCCACAAGAGGTCGGCAGAGACACCTAATGTGAGACTGTTTTTTTTTTGTTTGTTTTTTTGTTGTTGTTGTTGTTGTTGTTGTTGTTATTTTTGACATTTCTAGTTGTTTTAACAAGTTTTTGCATGGAGAGTTATTTTGTATTTTAAGTGAAAGAATGTGAAGAATGTGCTTTAATTATATTATGAAATTAAATTATTGATAAAATCTAGTGATTTAGAGTTAAATAAAATAAAATATTAAAAATAGAGATTCAAAATAGAGAAAAAATATTATAAAAATGAAATGATGTAAGTTTTCTGGATAAAAAAAAAAAGAATAAGTATAATTTTAGGGATTCTGTTCATTTTGACCCACGAGGGAAGGATTTCCCTCTCGAAAATTAACCATGTTTTTTTTGTAGTAGCCATGGTTTAACCATGATTTTTATAGTAAAACCATAGTAACTACAAAATGAACCATATTTTTTTTTAAACTGCACCAAAAAACATGGCTACAGTCATGGTTAACTACAGTTTTACTATAGTAAAACCATGGTTAATTTTCGTAAGGGTTGTTACAGGTACGGGAGGAGAGAATGAGAGAATACAAATGCCTCATTCAAATGTCTACAAATGTATGAAACTTACACTGAACAAAATTATAAACGCAACACTTTTTGCCCCCATTTTTTATGAGCTGAATTCACAATAAAAGGCCACTCTAAAATGGGTCACATGCATCAATGGGTGACATGTCCGGTGAGGTGAGTATGCTGGCCATGCAAGAACTTGGATGTTTTCAGCTTCCAGGAATTGTGTACAGATCCTTGCAACATGGGGCCGTACATTATCATGCTGCAACTTGAGGTGATGTCGTGGATGAATGGCACAACAGTGGGCCTCAGGATCTCATCACGGTATCTCTGTGCATTCAAAATGCCATCAATAAAATGCACCTGTGTTCGTTGTCCATAACATACGCCTGCCCATACCATAACCCCACCGCCACCATGGGCCACTCGATCCACAACGTTGACATCTGCCCTGTATATCCGTGAAGAGAACACCTCTCCAAAGTGCCAGACGCTGTCGAATGTGAGCAATTGCCAAATCAAGTTGGTTACGATGACGAATTGCAGTCAGGTCGAGACCCCGATGAGGATGACGAGCATGCAGATGAGCATCCCTGATACGGTTTCTGATAGTTTGTGCAGAAATTCTTTGGTTACGCAAACCGATTGTTGCAGCAGCTGGCTGGGTGGCTGGTCTCAGACGATCTTGGAGGTGAAGATGCTGGATGTGGAGGTCCTGGGCTGGTGTGGTTACACGTGGTCTGCGGTTGTGAGGCCGGTTCATTGTACTGCCAAATTCTCTGAAACGCCTTTAGAGATGGCTTATGGTAGAGAAATGAACATTCAGTTCACGGGCAACAGCTCTGGTGGACATTTCTGCAGTCAGCATAACAATTACACACTCCCTCAAAACTTGCAACATCCGTGGCATTGTGCTGTGTGTTAAAACTGCACATTTTAGAGTGGCCTTTTATTGTGGCCAACCTAAGGCACACCTGTGCAATAATCAGCATCTTGATATGCCACACCTGTCAGGTAAATGCATTATCTTGGCAAAGGAGAAGTGCTCACTAACACAGATTTAGACAGATTTGTGAACAATGTTTGAGGGAAATAGGCCTTTTGTGTGCATAGAAAAAGTCTTAGATCTTTGAGTTCAGCTCATGAAAAATGAGGGCAAAAACAAAAGGGTTGCATTTATAATTTTGTTCATTGTAAAAGAGATTTAATGAAGCCTTGCTTACTGAAATCACATGACTTTGGTAGTTTAATACATTCTCTGAACCACTGATTCGATACAAAAGATTTGTAAATGTTTCATGAAGCTGTTTCGAAAGTAGGAAGGCATCAAGGCATGTCTGAATACAGTGTTCTCTTCACTTCCTGTCTTCTGTGATACCTTCATCTGATCGATTTTTGAAGGCAGCATAGATGTATCCTTCGCCCCTATACCCTCATTCACTATTCCCTATATTACCTACTAATATAGTAGACTTGAATGAATTCGGACACTGAGTGCACTGGAAGGGCTGCTGCTTTTACATAGTTTGTGCTTGCTGTTTAATAATCATTAGAAACTTAGCAAACTAGCATCTCCAGTATAAGATGAAAATATCTTAAACTCTGTCTTGGAGACCATATATAAACCATAATTAATTTAGCAATCACTTAAAAATGAATTTATACCAGTTTGATATTATGCTGTAGACACATTGGAACAGTGCAGTTTGGAAAATGGATGGATGGATGGATGGATGAATGAATCAGCTGCGTGCGCCATCTTCTGGTGAGATGCAGGAATTCATTTGGCATGTGACTCTCACATTGTGCATTGTGGGATTGAATGAGTGCACTTGATATCGTCCACTATGGTTTCAGACACCACTACAAATGACTGTCCACTCAAATAGTGCCCAATTTAAAGAAATATGGGGCGAATTCGGACACAGCCATGGTGTCTGAAAGTTGCTGTTTCTGGTCATTTTGTGTCTAAATGTACGTTTTAGACCAATGTTTTCCACTTATGATGTCAAAAACATTTTCAGCTGGTTAAACTTAGAAATGAAAGTTAACCTGCTGCCTTACAAATATGAGTTGACTCAACTTGAAGATAACCTTTGTTTCAACTCAAAAATATCAACACAACGCGTTAAGTTAAAAATTAAACTTAAAGTAATGCATTGTCTTGACTGTGAGTTGAAACAAAGGTTATCTTCAAGTTGAGTTAACTTATGTTTAGTTGAGTTAACTCACATTTTTAAGGCAGCAGGTGAACTTTCATTTCTAAGTTTAACCAGCTAAAAATGTTTTATAGTATAGTGAGAAATTACTACTAAGTAATTAAATATTTGTTCAGTTCTCACCAAATCTCGCTCTATTTTGCTGTAGATCATTAAACTGTTACGCTGCTTCAGAAGTCTGTACGAAATCAGTTTCGTGAGGTGCCTTTGTGCGCAAACGCTGCCTGCAGAGTCATCGCCTATGGGCAGCGGCCTAAGTTTTCGGATGCAGCCATTGTGTCTTGTGTAGGAGTTGTAGTTATATAGCCACTCCCCCAGGTTAACCAGCTGTTCTGATGATTCACTAATTGTTACCGGTAATAGTTTAAGAATATTTGGGTGAATAATGGATGTGCATCCTGAAGAGGGCTTTGTAGCCGAAACGCATTGATCACAATTTGTATTGTTTTAATGAGTTAGCCCAGTGTATTAAAGGCTTTTTAGTTTAACCACGTGAGTGCCTTGGAATATTTTATTGCATCAACTTTCAATGTATTGTTTGAACATTTTATTATATTTATAAATTTTCTTTCAAAACAAGAACAACTGTCAAATTCACAATCTAGGTAAAAATCTGTATAGTTTAGTATTAAAATCTTACTAAGTCCATAACTTTTTACTCATTAAAGTTTCAAACATAAAAAAATACTAAATATTGATATTTAATATGAAATATTTTAAATATTTAATATTAATGATCTTTTTAAAAATGTATATAATAACATGAGAATAGTCTAGTCAGTGGCCAAATATAAGTTGTTTTATTTGACATGGAGCCGGCCACCTCAAGGGGGCAGACATGTTGACATCACATGATCAGCTGAATAATCTTACCTTTATTTTGGTCCCTCCTGTAATTGGACCCTTTCACTTGTGGAATAAATTAATCATCCTCACTGTGAATATCACTTTTTTTTTTTTTAACAATGGCATCATTTACTTCAAACTTTTGTTTTTGTGTGATGCTGCATCATGCAAAACATTACAACACCTTTGAACCCAAATCTACACTTAAGATAGTTGCTGGTCTTACCTGCTTTAAAAGCAGCTGCTCAGTTGGTACTTCAAAAACATACTCAACACGGAGGTATTAGTTCAATAATTGATGAGTATTTTTTAATATAAAGAAAATGTATTTATTACCATGCTTCAAGTTTTAAATAACATTAAAGCTTAATAACATGCTTCAGAAGTTCACTGATTGCTGTGCACAATCTAGCTATTCACTTCAGGCAGTTTGTTTTACTGTATTACAGTGTATTCTTGCTGTGATCAAACTTGCCCTACAGTGAAATAATCATCTGCCTAAACATGGAGAAAGAATTCAACTTATTTTTAACATGTATTATATCATCAATCCATTAAGACAGATTTCAGTTTGTGACGTCTACCCCATGTCCTGCTCCCACAAAGACATTTTGTGTCCCTCTGTTAACCACAGCCAGATTTCTAAAAGAGCCTAAGGCGTTCTCTCTTTCTTAACTTGGGCTTCTTTTTGCTTGCCTTGTGCTATGACAGATATAGCGATTGGTTGCCTCAGCTTTCCAAATCTGATCGTCCTTTCATCCAGCACATTCTGTGGGTCTCCTTATGGTCCAGATTCCCTCCCCCCAACATTAGCTCCTCAGCCAATGAGACTCCTTAGAAGATCAAGTATCAGTATAAGTCAAGGACTTAAGAAGTTTCAAGGTTTGCAGAACCTTACAGCCCCTCTTCGACATCAGGAGACTCTCTTCTTTCGGCTTTTCTGAGGTAAGAGTTCAAAGATTTGGTATCTTCAGAAAAAGTTCTTTCCCTCTGCTTACAGTAGATGGTGCTTTTTTTATTTTAAAATCATTCCATTATTTCCTGTCTCACGTGTCATAGTAAATTGTTGTAAATGATGAACTTTGGCTATGCTGAATGATTTGGTCATGCTAACAGATTTTACTTCAGTTGATGGCTTAGCTGAATACAACTTGATCATTTGAGGGTGGGTGTGGGCACCTCTAATGGGATGGTTCTGTCTCAGTGTGCCACACTAGATATAACACACTAAGGCCAACACAATGCAATTTAGGATTTACACATTGTTGGCTTCCTCTTTGTCCTATCCTGTAGATCACCACTTATCACACTACTATGAGAATAGAGGCTTAACAAAGAACAGCTGTCAACAGATAATAACACAAACAGGGTGGAAGTATTAGAACAAACCTCTAATGATTTCTCAAACACTAACTAGATGGTTGTCATTTTGATGCTAATACAATACAATGCAATGCATATCATGATAGTATGTTGTGATATTCCATTCATTTTTTTTTCAACCATATTAATGTAGCTGTAGTTCCCCAGTACAATTCAATGCACTGCATATCATGATAGTATGTTGTGATATTGCATTAATTTTTTGTTTCATGTCAGAAGAGAAGCATAAATAATCCAGCATTCCTTTAATGGCTCATAATTTAAGCACACAGTCATGCCCACATAAGGCAGGGCTGACAGGACCAGAGACTCACTGTCAAAAAAGAGAGAGCTGATGCTGGGAAATATGATCATGTGTTAATCTCCAAACACTTCTGCAGCTGTGCTGGAGATATGAGTCACAGGGGTGGGGGGTGGGGGGGGGGGGGGGATTTTGAAGCGGTATTAGTGCATTAGTTTTTAAACTAAAATCGTAATATTTATTTTATCATACCTGAAAGCTAACCATCACAGAAACGAATGAACATTATTAGCCATTACTTATGTTAGTTTTTATCATGTTTTATTTGTGAAGACATTTTCACAAATATGCCACTAACAATTATAGTCAAACTTGTGTACACACACACACACACACACACACACACACGCTCACTTTTCATTTACTCTAACTGTTTTTACACTGAGCTAATATGCATGAAATTTGATGCTTTTAGACATTACACATAAACTTAACCATCATATTTTTAGAATGAGGACACTATTTAGCAGGTTTGATATTCTTTTGAGGATGTGATCTAAGCCTAAATTTATGCCCTACTTTGATCATTAATAATTTCTCTAAAGTGCTGAAGTCAGTAAATGTTCAGCATATCCAGCATATTCAAAGATACACCTGTTTTTTATAGTTGACTAGATGAAAAGATGTCATAAAATGTTACAAGTTTACTCAAATATTTTACATGGTGAGGTGCCTTTCACACCTGTCAAGTCTGCAGTTAACTCTGTCACAGTGGTACACCCAGTCTCCCTGTCTGCTTCATACAGGTCTAAAGCGCTCTGTCATCATGTCCGACACAGAGGACGTGTAAGTATTCAGACATAAACTCCATTGTTCAGCATGTTAATTACTATTATTCACTCTCTCAAGACAAAATAATGATAACTCCTCTTTCTTTCTCTCTCTCTCTCTTCATGCAGTGGTAAGTACTAAATTTGAACTATTCTATTTATTATTATTATTATTGCAGTTGTTGTAAAAATGCCGAAGCCATGAATTCTGTTATATGTGTATTCAGTATATGTACACATTTTCCCACTCAATATCTATTTCTGTTTTTGTTGTTACTTATATATAAAAAAAAAAATATGTATTTCATTTTTTCAGTCAGCATCAATGTTTTCTTGGTATGTCAGCAGTTACTCTAATTACTTTATTTATAGAGAGCCTTGATGATAAATCTGTACAGGTTTGGCTTTGCTCTATCCAGCATTCAAATTTAATTGATAAAAAAAAAATTACATCTTTCAAATACAAATATATATCCAATGCTAGAGTGGTGCCCTGAATTTGCTTGTGGTGACTGATATTGTGCCACCTGCTGTCTTGGCAGCTGTTTTATGAATCTCATGCCAGCACACTGCCTTCTGCCACTGCCACGGACAGCTTTTTTTAGGAACATCTCTGGAGGCGACATGTCAAACACATGCAGTGGCTGAAGGCAGTATTAATGATGCTCATGTTACTGGTGTTCTCTAAGGTGAATGCTCATGTGAGGCTAGAAAGGCCAGAGATCAGACCAAATTATACATTTACTGGAATTCCTTATTGGCTACTGTGGTTCTATACTGAACTGAAGAGCGCTCACTTTACAGAACACCGTTAAAAAAAAGGCTCAGCATGTGTTTAATGTATGATGCAATTACAATGGTACCAAAAAAAAAAAAAAAGGCATTTTGTAATTTGTGTATTCCTTTACTGCTTTTTTTCTGGCATATGAAGAGGTCGAAGGAGAAGGTAAAATAAGCCACAATAAACAAACAAATAATTAAACACCATTCGGTTGTAAGTCTGACGCCACACGGCAGCGATTCCGGGTCCAAACGCTCTATCTTGTACCACAAGAAAACAACAAACTGTGCTAATAATATACACACACAATGTGGTGTAATACTATCAAAAAATAATAATCATAACATACCAAAATCCCAGATGACCAGACAGTTATTCATCTTTTATAAATATTTGAAATATTAACGTCTGTGACGCTGTAAGCACAGAGATTGTTGTGCAGACTAAGTATTTTAAATGTTTAACTTTTTAAAATGTTTAACAACGTTTAATATGAATAAATAGCACTCATAAACGGCCGTTGCGATGGCATTCTCAAGTAAAATGAGTTGAGTCTTGGACCCAGAAACGGCGTTCCTTACGTCACGACTTAACAAGCGGATAACAACAAAAAAACAAACCAAATGGATTTGAAAATTAACTAGTCTTTCAACATACTAATTCAACACAATTTCCCCTTATTCATTAAAAACTGCCTGACACTGTCTGCAGTAAGTCTGTAACTAAGTTACCTGAAAAGAATTAACCGAAAACAGAAAATGAAAATGATTTGCTTGAATAATTTTTTTCAAACCTTTTCATTTAACTCATCATAAGGAAAAACAAAACTATAAGCATATTAATCATGTTCATGCTAGGAAAACTAATGAGAGCTAACCAGCATGTGCTGCCCCCAACAGCTTGAAGGGTGCCATGACCTTTGATGACCTTTTAGGCAGAATCCATAAAAAAGATTGGAATATTCCAGTATCTGGAAACCTGAAGTTCGAAACTGTGTGACTGTTGAAAAGGTCATTGAAGTAATGTGTTGTTTTGATGCTTTGTCTTTGTGTTTTTCAGATGATAGTATGTGAATTTTGTCAGTGCACAAGGTGTGAAATTTATTCTAGTTTATTTTCCTATCAAACACAAAGTAGTTAGAGTTGACTTTAGATTATTTGAATTAATGGCTTTGGCAAACAGGGAAAAACAAAGGCATTTCGTGTTGGTATTTTATTTGGCATGTGGAATCCTGGTGTCTCAAGGTCTCGTCATTTCACAACAGGTTCTCCCGCTATGTGCATCCTCTTAGCCATCTCCTATGCCATCCCTATTTTTATACATTTCACAAATGACTCTCTCTTTGTCTCTCTCACACACTTTAACCAGTACTTAATCTCCCATTTCTGAATGTTCCCTCCTCTGCAACGCATTAACTTTTGACAACCTTCCTTCTCCTGGTTGCTTGCTGCATGTATTATTAGCTGAAGAGGTAGTAGAGGTAGAGGTAGCTCCAGAGGCAGCTCCTGAACCGGAGCCTGAGCCTGAGCCTGAGCAAGAACCAGAGCCAGAGCCAGAACCACAGCCAGAGCCAGAAAAAGAGCCAGAACCAGAACCAGAACCACAGCCAGAGCCAGAGCCAGAGGTGCATGAGGAAGGTATGTGGCATGAATATTCATTCATCCTTCCCATTTTCACCAAAACAACTAAAAACAGGCAGAGCACCTCTCTTACTACTTAAAAATTAATGTGTTTACAGCCATATTAATGTAGCTGTAGTTCCCCAGTACTTCACTCCAACCCAACAAAACTTTAACCTCTACTGGCGGTACCTCCTCTTCGTTCAGGCCCACTATGAAACTGGTGCGGTAACACCAAATGTTGACAGAGCTTAGATTCAAGCCATTTCAGTCCCTTATGGTGCATTTGAATTATGTTTCAGAATTGGACAATTTCCCAATTTATAAGCAAGGAATATTTTCCAATTCTAATTCACTTGCAGACCGATGGGGAGTGAGCTGCAATGATTAAGCTCTGACAGACATGGCGCTCATCACACCTAAAATGCAGCGCTTTCTTCAGAGTGGATGCAGGAGGCCTGCAGTGTTGGGAAGCAAATAAGAATAGCAATGCTTCTAAACTATATTTCTTTATGTCAAAAGTCAGCAAACACACTTCCTAAACTGTCCTCCTTCTCATGTCATGTTGGGAAGTCCCAGTCGTTCAAACTCCTCCTGTAAATTTACCATGTACGTTTTTCATGATAAACGATTCACAGATTCATTAAATGATTGACAACAAAAGATTCACTGATTCAGTATTTAGCTGTTCATCACTGTTTTTGATTCATTTAGGGTGTTTAAAAAAAAAAAAACAATAGGTCCTCTAGTGTAGTTAGTTCCTTTTAGGGTAGCCAGCTATTTAAAGTAGCCTGACTGTAGATGAACTACTGTACATTAAAAGTAGCTCGCCAAACAACAGTTTTAAAATAGCTTCCCCAACACTGGCGGCCTGAGCTGATATTAAATCACATTCCAGCTCCTGCTCTTGCCAATTACTCTGCAGCAATGATGCTTATATCAGATTGTGACCAAAAACTCATTGCAGTCTTCCGCATTCAGAACTGTCTCTGAGTTGCCGCCAGCATAATGCTATAGGCTGCATCTTGGAGTAATACTATCCTGCTGCTTGTGTTATAATAATTCTGCAACAAATGCAACTGTTTCAGTTGCAATGGTGTTCCAAAATATTCATGTGATGCTGATATTGTTTAAATTTCAGTTCCACAATAAATGTCCAGTATTTTTGATGAAATTTTCAAAGGGACAAAAAGGCCTAATGTTAATATGTTGTATAGTAACTTCTCTCAAATTTCACTTGCTTAACACTGGAAAGGCTCTCTTTGGCACATTTAACTATACTGATTATTAAATATTAAAATTAAATATTGCAGCCTAAATTGTAACTCTCCTTTAAGTTTAAATATTGAATTAAAAAGCAAAATGCTTTAAGTGTCAAACCAGATGCCGTCCATTATTAAGATGCTTTTTGTCCGCTTTGAAATACCAAGCAATGTTTTATGGTAATCTATATGCTAATATAAATTGATCAATATAAATGTTGTTATATTTAGTTTGTTTTATAGCTTGCTCATATTGGGGTGTCCTACTGAAAGTGATAACCTGATTCATTCATTCTTTATTTATTGTGATTTTGTTATGTTTAATCAATTTTTATGTTTACTTGATACAAGCTGATACCTCAATTTGAGTGTCCGCTCAGCTGAACTCTGCATCTGAGCACGCAGCCCTGCTTGGGGCAACAAAAAGCACACAAAGCAACATTAATGTTCTCTATTTTACTCTTGCTTTCAACGCTTGATGCATGCAGAGGCCTATGAAGAGGAAGGTATGTTTGTCATTTTCTTGTATTTGACATTTCTGATTAGAAAAAAAAGGCATGGGGGAGGGGTTAATGCCTGCAAGGTGCACAGTGAAATCAGGTCCAAAACCTTACAACATAATATTCTGAATAGGGGGACACAGAAAACTGGCCTATAGTGTCGATTGAAACTGACACTGGCTTACAATAAGTGAATAACAAGGGTGAAAGAATATGAAATGCTGAAATTGCTCTGTGCTTTGCTTCTTTTTGCATGAATGTGCCACACCATTGGAAGAAGGAGGACAAGATGGTAGTTTTTATTTTCTTTTGGAAATTGTCTGGTCTGGGTGTGGCTTATTGCTTGTGTTTTTGGTGTGAAAGTCAAGCCAAATGGTTACAATAGATTGCATTGGCTCAAACATCTTATCTAGCTCTCTTGCAGAGTCTAGTCAGAGGTCCATGATGACAAGAGAAATAATAAACCCACATTTAGATGCTGTTAATCAAAAGAGATGGGAAAATGAATGAAGGATAAAAAGCTGAATCTTTTCTACAAGGCTTTTTTTTTGTTGTTGTTGTTGTTGTTGTTGTGTTAATTCCTGGAAGATTGAGAATGGTCCACTTGTCAGGAGTTTTGTGTCTGTTTATACTCATGTACTTATAAGCACCATATGATCTGATTTCTAATGCAACGATTCTTCTATATTTGTTTTGATCAACTATTTGTTTCACAACTTTCTAACTAACCCAGTTTATTAACATTACTGAAACGATTGAAATGAATGTATGTAGTTAACTTTGTAAACATACTATCAAAAGTTACACACATAATTCTTAAATCTCAGGAGTTGTTACTAAGAGTAACTTTAAATTGACTCCATGTTCATGGATATGGCTAACAGAATTCCCACTGATTGTTGACTGAGCTTGTTTAAAACATCTCTAACCATGTTACATATCCCTCTCTCTTTTATTTTATTTTTTATAACAGAGGAGAAGCCCAAGTTCAAGTAAGTAGAATTGTCCACTAAGCACTTTTTTTACAGCTGAGCAGCCCAATTTAATGCTGCGATGCAATACAACATGCTCTAAGATTTCCTGAGGAGCTGGTGAAGCTACAAGACACCCAGAATGCCACTAAAACACATTTTGCTTTCATTCCCTTCAGACCAAGTGCACCAAAGATCCCTGATGGGGAAAAGGTGGACTTTGATGTAAGCAAGTACTGCATGTCATTGTTAGTTATATTGTGTTATGTATTAAACATTGCATGAATACATGTTTGAGATCATATTTACGTGTGCAAACAGGATATCCAGAAGAAGCGTCAAAACAAGGATCTTGTTGAGCTGCAGGCCCTGATTGATGCCCACTTTGAGTGCAGGAAGAAGGAAGAGGAGGAGCTTATCGCTCTGAAAGACAGAATTGTGAGTGTCAGTCGTCTGTTAGCTCCCTGATTACTCAACAATTAAATTCAATAAGTACGTGGACTTTATTGATTTGAGTTCAAATTATTTTAGAATCTTGAAAAAATAATCCATTACAATGTACAACACAATCTTTACGGAAGAGGATTAGGGCCAAGCAATAATAAAAAAATAAAACCATCTCGAGATTAAAGTTGTTAAATTTCGAGAAAAAAACTTGTTAAATTTCGAGAAAAAGGTCGAGATAAAATGTTGAGAATAAACTCATTAAATTATGAGAAAAAAGTCGTTAAATTACAAGAGCAAATTCGTTAAATTATGAATTTGTTCCATAATTTAAGGACTTTTTTCTTGTAATTTAATGAGTTTTTTCTCAACATTTTATCTCAACCTTTTTCTCGAAATTTAACGACTTTTTTTTCTCATAATTTAACGAATTTGTTCTCATAATCTAACGACTTTTTTCTCGTAATTTAATGACTTTATTCTTAACATTTTATCTCAACCTTTTTCTCGAAATGTAACAATTTTAATCTCGAGATGGTTTTATTTATTTTTTTATTGCTTGGCCCTAATCCTCTTCCGTAATAATCAGCCTATCAACAACATTTTTTCAGTTCATTTTCACTGCAGCAGATGAATGAGATGCATAAAAGTTGGTTTTGTACAACAATAAATGTTGAAGTACTAAAATAACTAAACCTAAAAGTGAAATAAAAATGAAATAGAATTTTTTTTTTAAATCCCAAAAACTAGTAAAAATGACAAAAACACATTACAAAATGACTAAAATTTAAGCTAAAATTATCAATATCAATAAAAAATATTGATAAATAAATATCAATAAATACTATAATAGTATAAAAAGAATACTAAAATAACACTGACCTGGAAAAGTGGAATGATATGCAGCGAAGAATGATATGTGATTGACCGATCAGAACCGAGTAATCCAGAGCGCTGTGTATAAGGCTATTATAATGGACATATCTGATATCTATGTGTGCAGGAGAAGCGTAGGGCTGAGAGGGCAGAGCAGCAGAGGATCCGCGCTGAGAAGGACAAGGAGCGTCAGGCAAGACGTGAGGAAGAGAGGCTGAGGAAGGAGGAGGCTGATGCTAAGAAGAGGGCAGATGAAGATGCCAAGAAGAAGTCTGCCCTGACCAGCATGGGCTCCCAGTACAGCAGCTACCTGCAGAAGGTGCAGAGTTTTCTATTAGCCCCAACTCTGATTCTGTTCATCATCACTCTGAGCACAGTATATGACGGAGAAACGTAAACAAGCCTAAGTTTTGTGATTGTGTATTGATAAAAACAGGCTGACTCAAAGAGGGGAGGTAAGAAGCAAACTGAAAGGGAGAAGAAGAAGAAGATTCTGGCAGACAGACGCAAGCCTCTGAATATTGACCATCTGAATGAGGACAAGCTGAGGTCAGCACAAATACCTAACAACGCTAGGCCTGTACAGGCAATGAGACTTATTCTTATGAAACATAGTTAGTGTCTATTAATGTGTTTTGGTGTATATGTGTGTTTACAGGGAGAAAGCTAAAGAGCTGTGGGACTGGTTGTACTCCCTGGAGGCTGAGAAGTTTGAGCACATGGAGAAGCTCAAGAGGCAGAAGTATGAGGTGAGGGAGCAGTCTAAAGACCATTTACACAATACAGTTTCTATAAACTTATTTTACTTGACATATTTCATTATGACCTACATTTGTTTTACTAGGGGAGAATCACTACTTTGTCAACTGCATCCTGGACACGCTATAAGCTTAAAGGAATAGTTGACCCAAAAATGAAAATCATTTATTGGCAAATGTGGTTGCATGATAACATGGAACCTTTGCATTGCACAAATGGTACTTTGTATCAGAAAACATTTTTTTCTTTTAGTTTATTAAAAAGCCCTTTAGAAGAAAAAACAAATGGTTCTTTTAAGAACCCAAAATGGTTCTTCTATGGCAGGGATGGACAACTCCGGTCCTGGAGGGCCAGTATCCAGCAGAGTTTAGCTCCAACCCTAATCAAGCACAACTGAACCAGCTAATCAAGGTCTTTAGGATTAGTAGAAAGTTATAGGCAAGTGAGTTTTTATCAGGGATGGAGATAAACTCTGCAGGACACCGGCCCTCCAGGACCGGAGTTGTCCATCCCTGTTCTATGGCATCCCTGCAAAAACCCTCTTTTGGAACCGTTATTTCTACAAAAAGAGATGTTAGACAGAATGTCCATCTCAGTCACCATTCATTTTCATTGTATGTAAAAAGGATGCATTGAAAGTCTCAGCCTCAGACATCATGCCCATGGACCACCCCCACCCTGTTCATGTCTGATGAATACAGTATGCAACACAAAACAGGAAACAACTTTCGCAAAGGCAAAAGTCTGAATCTGATTGGCTGACTTTGCCACATTTACTGCAGCAATGAACGCTTCAGAGGTGCAACTAAAGTTTGCGGCATAGAAAATGTAATACATCAAGCATTTTGTTTGAGGAACTTAGTTGAAATTAAGAGATGTGTTCGCATGTTTACCAGCTGAAACTGAAAAAAACAAAAAAACAACCCATTTTATTAGTTATAATGGAAAAGTACTTTACTGAGAAAGGTAAATATGAAAATACTGTCTGTTATTGTAGCAACCCACCCCTAAACATGATGTTGAATGAGACAAAATGTTGATTGGTCTCTTTACATGTCAGTCAGACATCTTCTTGCTGACTTTGTGGGTGGTCCTTTGCAGTGGCTCTAGAGCCCAGGCCCCAGACCTTATGTCATTGTGAGTCTTATGGTGACTGAGACACTTATCCTTCCCAACACAGAAGAAAGTCAGTCTATACAGATTTGGAACAACATGACGATGAGTGAATGATGATTGAACTTTCATTTTTGGGTGAACGATCCATTTAATGAATAAGCATAATGTTAAAACAATCCTTAAATGCAGACAGTCTGTACATTAGTGGTGTTTTTTTTTCAGTGATTCTTTCTATAGGTTTCATCAACACAGCTGTAAGTGTCTGTCTTTATGAGTGCATCATTAAATCGCTTATTCAACCGATTCTTATAAAAAAGAATTAATTCAAATAAAACACCATTACTGTGAGTTGCTTAGAGACATGGCAAAATGTTGGTTGAATTTTTGCTTGCGAAATTCAGTCATTTCAATAAGAATCCATGCGAATAGAAATTTTGTGTGAGGGTGAAAGATTTTCCACACAGATTTCACAATGCATTCATTTTGGTGACGGAGAGCCGCTGCATTGACCAACAGACAGCTGGTCGGTTTGAAAATGACTTCTGTGTGATCTGCGCTACATTCATCGCTACACTGTCGCCAATTGACATTGGACTTTTTACCCAGAAAATTTCGCTAATGTGACTGAAATACTGGAAATATCAGTGAAACTCCTAATCATGTAGATTCCTATTAAAATGACTGGATTTCGCCAGCAAACTTTTGCGAAGCAACCATACAGTAAATGTGACCAGACCTTTCAAAGTTCCCCATGCTGATTTTGCTCATGTTGAAGTTGGTCACGCAAATTCTCTACACTGTTGTTGACAATAGATAATGTTTTTTTCAGCAATTTTTTTTGAAGAAATCTAGAGCATAAAAAGTTCATTGTCTATGTCACTGTATACAGCACAGCTCAAAGAAGGCACCACTTTCAAATCAAGCAGCTGTCTTTAGATTAACACAGTGAATTCAAGTGACCAACTTGCAAAGCCTCATCTGTGTTGGGGAATCTTTCTTCTTCTCCTTTGCCTGTACCTTAAGTATCTGGCAAAATACTGTTTATTGAACTATTGTATAAAAGCAACATGACATTCACTCATTTGCAAAATTTGGTCAGCTTGACATTAAAAGAACATGAACATATCAGTCATAATGATATGTGAGAGCAGGTGTGAGTGTGTCTGTACAGGTGATTCAGAGTATATGCGTGTGGTAGATCAGGTCTCAGCTGTGTTCTGGTGTTCTGCAGGTAACAACCCAGCGTAAGAGAGTGGAGGAGCTCAGTAAATAGTGAGTAACTGGAAATATAGGAAGCTAAGCATCAGGCTTTGGTCAGCAACAGGGACGTGACAGCATGGTCTGCATGCATGAGACTGTCTGGTCTCCATGGCTTCTGGGAAACAGGTCGATTCAGACCACAGGTGAAAGGTCAAATGTACTGTCACTTCAAAATAGAGAATATATCTATGGCTAGAGCCTTCACAACAACTTGATCTCTTTACCACCAGCAGCTAAATCAATCCACTATACCGACAACCTAGATATTGTACAGTAGAGATGTGCTTCGTGGTTAAATGAATATCACATTGTGGAGTCAGTAAGCATCTTATCTTACACATTCCAAGATGTTTTCTCCTACAGGTAAGTGTGTGTGATTGTTCAAGCTCAATACCGTCTTGCTGAGGAAGAACACAAAACACACATGCCTGTGACATGGCCACACAATGCTGCTTTATACCAGCTCTTGACTTCAGCAAGTCCTGAGCATCAAGCCAGAATGATTTGTGTGTGTTTGTCAGCACTCGATGGTAGAGGACAGCTGTCACAATCCAGGATCCTGTGGTTAAGGTATGATCTGGCAGGTTTAAAATCGATCGCTCATGTGTTGTTTTCAGGTCATCTCTCTCAGAAACCGCATTGATGAACTGCAGAAGCAGTGAGTAGCTCCTTGTCACCACGCACACAGCGCACGGATGGACTGACTACTTAATTCTAATATTACTGACTAAATTATCTAATCATTTTCACACCCCATGAAAACTCTCAAAGAAGCTGTCACACACCAGCTGCCAGTCATATTGGATAAAACGTATATGACTGTCAATGGCAGCAAGACTTTACAAAACGTCCTAAAACTTGATATAGGGCTATAGGCTTGAAGCTGTGCTAGAGATGGTAAGTATTTGGGACATTTTTGTAGTATTGTGACAGACCTACTGAAGTGTGAAACCTTTGAGAGTGAGTTTCTCTAGAGCTGTATGAGTTTTGTCCCCTCTAGTCAGACAGCGAACGCTCTCTGTAGTCTCCTCATACAAGCTTTTCTGAGTACGTTTACATGCATTCGAGTTTAATTTTTAAATTTCGAAATCATGTCAGTCCAGTTCTGCCTTCAACTGCACTATCTATCTATCTGATATCTTTATTATATATCATAGTTTTCTCCATGTTTCAAATCAACACGCCCCTTCCAGCGTCACAAATTGGTCGCGTATCATCTAGAATTCCGTTCGACGATATGTCATCACTTGAAGGGCACATAAATTCTTAAAATATTGTGTGATGAAGTGTGTCATGTATACTCGGACAGACAGATAAAGACAGATATAGCTCAATTATAATTTTGCATGTAAAGGTACTTGGTTTCTGAAATTATTTACAATGAAAAATAAAGCTCACTCTTTTATCACTCAACACGCACTACATAACATAGCCTAAGTGGTACTATGAAGCACAGATTTATTCCAGATCTGGCTTATTTTTCATTGGTGCTTGGTGTTTGGTATACATGAGGTTATGAGTGATTTAAATGTGATAAACATTTAAGACTAAGACAGGCCTGTTTAACAAACTGACAGAGCTCAGAGAAAGAGCGGTAAGTCCTGCATGGTTTGAACTTGATTTCAGTTCCATGTGCATGTCAAACTTTGTGTGGACATGAGAAGCAGAGAGGAACATCCTGCAGGACCGGCTTTATGTTAGTAAAAACAGCAGAATCATCACTTAGGCTGTTGTACATAAAATGATATATATGTAGCCCTGTCCTGTATGGTGTTTTTCTGTATGTCTTCCACCAGCAGGTCAGTAAAGATCAGCACCACTAACTCGCTCTTTCTTTGTCTGATATTCAGCTCCAAGAAGGGTGCTGCTGCTCGCCGCAGAAAGTAAGCGTTCATGGAGAAATCAACACTTGTGGTCAAGACATGCCTGTTGCCTGCGTCTCCGAGCTCTGCCTTCATTCACCAGGCATCTCTGATCCCACCCACAATTTGCATTTCACCAGAGGCTGTCAGAGGCGGTCTACAACCACCTGTGTGACATTAACACTGTCCGGTCTTAGCAGTAGTTGCATTAGGAACTCCCTCCTTTGCTGTCTTTAGGTTCTCACCTTCCGTTTTTGTAAATAATGTTTGGCTCGCCAGCTTCATCTGTTGCATCTGGCAGTTCAATAAAGTTATTCTTCAAGACTGATATGCTAGAATTGATCGTGTTTCCTGATTATACTGAGAAACTCTGATGCCGAAACATTGAATTAAACTTAAATGAACCGTCTAAGCCTTCTTAGTTGACATGTTCATGATGAATCTGAGTAGACAAATACAAGCCATTTCTATGGCATACTTCATCATATTTGCAGAAAGATGGTCTATACAATGATAATCTGGATATGTCAAACCAAAAAAGGAGATTTAATGAGAAATCTTAAAAAAAAAAAAAAAAAAAATCTCCATTTCCCCCAATTTTATGACAATTGTGCAAATATGCTTCACAGTATGAGATGGTAAGGTAATAAGTAATAATGAATCTATAAACGGATCTAAGTATCCTAATACACAGTTAAATGAGTCATGTATACACCATGTATTATGCTGGAGCTTGGAAAATGATTTCATGACAAAACTGATTGGCTGATGGCACCACAACCGCCCAAAAAATAACCTTCCAAAAAAAATAAAAATAAATCGGCAATGGAAAAAATCTACTTTAATAATAAGAAAAACTAGTTGATCTTGGTTGCAAATGTGAACCAGAAGAGCTGACACAGGCCATGCCTACTAGCACAACGACTGAAACTGCAGTTCCTACACAAGAATACATGAAGTCTTAACGTTTTCTAAAGATTTTTATTGAAAATGAAAATATACATATAGTATGGTACAAAAAACTAAGCATATTATGAATGTTGCAATTCTTCAGCAGGTACAATGTTAAACCAAGAACCTAAAGAGGGCTCCACTCCATAAAACAATTCATTGAGTCTATACAGAGGTATTCATTATGACCGTCCATTTGCATTTTATAGATGCAACATTGCAATACTGTGGAAACAGATATAAAAACAGGAACTTCACATATTCAGTTTTATGTCAGTACTAAGTATTTCACACAAAAACATCTACAGCTGTTCTTAAAATGTGCCATAGTGTATAAAGCTAATTTATGTTGACTTCGCAAATAATTTATATCAGATCACGAAGATAAAATTTTATTTTGCATCAGCTGAAGTGCTTCATAAATCAAAGCCACGCATAATTCATGTGTATAAAATCTTGTATTTTGAGTGAAGCATTTGTTCTTATATGGTAATAAATAAATAAAGTGCTCAAAATACAGCATAAGGTCAATTATTCAATAAACATGTGATTGTTATAGAACTTGCCAAATCACATATATTCAGATCATTAAGAAGTAACATAACCTGTAGAAAAGCAGCTAAATACAATGAGAAAATCTTTATTTCAACGTTCTTTGTGGTAGAAGTCCATATATACAGAACAGGAGCACGAAGCTAGAATTATTACTGTTGGATTCACGTGCTTCCACATTACTTATATTTCAAACATGCAGCCATGCAGTTTATACCATTTTCTGAAATATTGGAGATTTTTTTGATAGAACAAAGAGAAAAGAAACTTTACAACACTATATTTAAACTTCAGATCTTAATGTTCAAGTTGAATGATAAGTAACACTTTCTGTTATTATGGTTTCGGGTTTATGACCACTGGCAGGAACAGTCCGTAGGTTCCTGTATGGTGTAACTGACCCATGTGGAGTTTCCACTGCAGTAGAGTTGGACTGAACGCCGCTGCAGTCCCATCTCTCTGCAGCACTTACAAAATCGGGCATATGTGTTGATGTTGTAGTTATAAATACTAGCAGACGGACACTTCCCATCACATGACACTATGTTGACCTGTGAACGTGACAGACATAATGTGAGCCATTTTACAGCCAAATTAGAGCCAGATTAAAATAAGTACATTCTGAAATGAACTCACCGGTCTGTTGCTACGGCAATCATTCTTTCTAATTGTCATCCTCACTGTCACTTTCTGACATGACTTCCCGTCCTCTTTACCTACAGCACGAGGAGTCAATGAATGATCTTTTTCATCCTGTGTAGAATTTCTAGTTCATTCAATGAAAAATAACTTCTGCTTTCCCTATGCAAGTTTGTTAAGAAAACCTTCAGTGGGAAAAAACCCTTCTCTAGTAGATTTTAATTTAATTGTTTGTTATATGCTTGATTTCCTGTTGTTAAGATTATGCTTAAACGATTTAAAGGGTTAGTTCACCCAAAAAATTTAAATAATGTCATTTATTACTCACCCTCATGTTGTTCTACTCCCACGCAGTAAAATCCACAGAGTTAAATCAACTCTGCTCAGATAACATTTGGTCCCTCTCTGAATAGTGTTAAAATAACACTGAAGCAGAGTTAAAGTGAATGAGATAATTAAGCTATTAATTCAGGAATGATTGAACATTAATGATGAACACCTGCTGTTAACAAGCAGAATAACTGTTCCTTTAGTCTTTTGATTCGGCAATGCACAAGTGATTGCTGCGAAACACTATTGCAATTGCTCAAATTATTTTAAAAACATAAAAAGGTCAAGAGCCCATACAAACCCTGACCACCACAATGGTGGCATAATTTATTGACCAATAAAACACCAACATTTAAACCTTTGTTAATTCTCAATAAGAAATTATTTAGACATGTGACCGAAATAAAGTCAATATGGTTAGTAATAAGTAAATCATATCTTGAGAGATTTAATGTCTTTTACATTCAGTTGATTTCAATTAAATGGTTTTGGCTGAAGTCACATGTAGTTCTTGTGTTTCTCTTTTCTTCTGCTTGTTAACAGCAGGTGTTCATCATTAATGTTCAATCATCCCTTAATTAATAGCTTAATTATCTCATTAACTTTAACTCTGCTTCAGTGTTATTTTAACACAATTCAGAGAGGGACCAAATGTTATCTGAGCAGAGTTGATTTAACTCTGTGGATTTTACTGTGCATAAAGACTAATTAAGATATTTTTGATTAAATACTTTTTGTGCAGCAAAAAAAAAACAAAATAACAACTTTTCAATAATGTCCAGTGATGTGTGATTTCAAAACACTGCTTCGAAGCTTTACGAATCTTTTGGTTCAAATCAGTGGTTCAGATCCTCATTTACTGAAATCACATGACTTTGGTGCTCCGAACCACTGATTTGAAACAAAAGATTCGTAAAGCTTCAAAGTTTGAAAATGCTCATCACTAGATATTGTTGAAAAGTCTTTTTTTTTTTTTTTTTTTTTTTGGTGCACAAAAAGTATTCTCGTCGCTTCATAACATTAAGTTAGAACCACTGTACTCACATGAATTGTTTTAAATAGGTCTTTAGTACCTTTCTGGATCTTGAGAGGTTCAGTGACATTGCTGGCAGTAGAGGCCTCATTGAGCCATCGGATTTCATCAAAAATATCTTAATTTGTGAAATGAAGATGAATGAAGGTCTTATGGGTGTAGAACAACATGAGGGTGAGTAATAAATGACATTATTTTCATTTTTGGCTGAATTAACCCTTTAATTGCTTACCATCAGATCAGGTGACGAAAAGTTTTTGAAAACTGTGTATTTCTCAAGAAAATTGCTGGAATGCCACTTCAAGCGACATCACTGGATATAGAGTAATCTTTGCATTCAGCAAGTTTTCTGTTTGAAAAGGATGAAGCTGAATAATATGTTCTTTAATGTGCACTGAGATGAATTCTAATGAGCTAGATAGCATCACAGTACATATAAAGCTATTATTTTAATCTGGTTCAAGACCGCAGCTTACAGCAGGAGAATTTTCCAGTTCAATAAAAATGTCTACTATGGATGGTAAACCAACTTTTTGGTAGATTTTACAATAATTAACAATTTACATCCTTCTTTCAGATTAAAGGAGTTAACTTTGCAAGATTTTAATTACTGTTACTTGTATAACTGACAGTGGAAATACAATTCTTTCCCCACTTAGCTGATAAATAATCACTATAAAACTACTCATCTACTGAAAATATTGAAACAAATGAATTTGCTTATACTCAAGATCAATGTTTTTCCACCACCTCAAAAGCAAAAAGAACAAAAAGACCCAAATGAGCCCCAATACTTGATTTTCCAATAAAAAAGTATAGATCAGTAGTGAGCAGAAGCTGTAATGGTTTGAGTAATGTGGCAAAAAAAGGCAGCAAAACTGGAAGGAGATAAAGGATGTAGAAAGTATGTTGCCATATCACTCAAAACATCACTAAACACCCCATTACCACAAACTACACATACTATGTGATTAGAGGCTACAGCCTAAGCACTGAATCATGCAGAGCTACAGAAACTCTCTACCTGGCCACTACCAACAGTACATTGTTGGCAATCAACAATGCACTGCCCGACAGAGCAAAATGGGGAAAGATTTAGCTGCTTCCAAGAAACATCTGGGAGAAAAATAACTCGAAGACTTCAATGAGCCGTTATCTTCAAAGCTGTTGAGTCCTGTATTGTTTGAATAGGGGGAGTACATTGTTGGAAATCAACAATGGTGATGGCGAGCCTTGAGGTCTGATGTTAGTATCAGGTACCTTGTTCACAGTTTGTGCTAACTGTGGGTTTCAAAGGGCTAACAGAGAAGGGGAACAGGGAGTTCGCAGCGCCTGGAGAGATTGTTACAGAATGTTACACTGATGCAGGAAATGAACTTTTTGCTGCTGTATGCATGTCAGTGCTTTTACACAATGCTTTTCTTGTCTGTTCAAGTGAACTCTCGCAAGTGACACCTTTCTATACTGATATGTTTAGGTTTATTAATTTTGCTCTTTACCTTGCAGGTATTGAACAAAAGTACTATGAAAGTGTCATATCAATAGAGAACATGAATGAGGATACGTAGCTGTGGCACTCTTGTTTTCATTCGGTACAGACTGAGTGTAAATGTCTTGTGAAAGAAACAGAAGGAGCTTTTAAATGGTAATGTTATCCATGTTTCTTGTTATATTAAGAGTAGAGATGAACAAAAGAATGTAACCTCTGTACTCACATGTCTTGCAGCACCCATCCATGTAACTCACAACGGTGCCCCCGATCTTAGACAAGAAGAACGGACCATTATTTGCTAGAAACAATTTGCATAATGACATGTTTTATATCTTTTGGCACAACGGTATGGAACCACTGTGTGATCAGGACCTCATGGTTATGTCTCAGAAATGTACTACATCCATGTAGTACATCTCTGTCACTTACAAGTGTTTGTGTGTGTCCTACCTGTACTTAGTGTATTATTAGAGTTTATTTTTATTAAGGAGAGAGAATTTACCTTCATGCACTCAGTTTCGTTGAAGGGGGGGCAGCTGTAGGGGTGGGAGACGAGCACAGGTCCTGCCAGAGTGTCTGTACAGTCATAGCGCATGCAGTCAGATACCCAGCTGCGCCCTGGCTGGAGAGGAGAACACAGAGAATACATTCACATCACAGCCATTACTCCAGTCTTCAGTGTCACATGATCCTTCAGAAATCTTTCTAATATGCTGATTTGCTGCTCAGTTGTTATTGATGTTCAATTGTTAATAATTACTTGGGGTAATGGCTGCTGGAAATGCCATCACAGGAATAAATTACATTTTAAAATATATTAAAAAATAAAAAAGTTCTTTTAAAGTGTAAAAGTATTTCACAGTATTACTGTCTTAAGAGACTTCTTTCAAAAAAATCTAAACTTTTGACTAGGGCTGCCCTCGACTAAAGATTTTTCTGGTCGACTAGTAGTCGTCATTTTAAGCAATTGACCCTTTGCAAAGACCCGACTCCCTCAGTTACTGTTGCTTTGTCCGACAAGCCGTGGCGCTCTCACGCCACACACAGTGAAAAATACTTCGCAGAGCAAAGAGGATACAGACAACACGTCGAAAAGAAAAGACAAAGCAGGTTACTTATGATATTAAACAAAGTCCCAGCTTTAAAACTGTGTAGTTTTTTTTTAAAAAAATTCAAACAATAAAAACCGTTTTGTTGCTCTTTAATGTGTCGTGACCATGGTCGTGACAGATTGCTGTAGCGCCTCAGCTCCAGAGATCTCTACGAGTCCATTTATAGCATCAAATAAACATGAAAGAACATGAGAATCAATGTAGTTTCAAACGCGGAAAGATGTCAGTATACACAATTTTTCAAGTTTAACTCCACCGAGGTTAATCTTCTAACTCCTGACTGCTTTGTCGGAGAAAATGGGCATTCTGATTGGTTAGATTGCTTGTCAATCAAACTCCCGGCGAAGGGTCAATTAGTCAACTAAATGCACGTTTATTAATAAACCATATAAATCATAATAATGAACCAGTTTAATGTCTACATAGCCTAATCAATGGGCAGCCATTTTTTTGCTTCGTCATTCAGGGAAAACATTTGCTGAACATCACCTTGTACATAGTTAGAGATCCATTTTCACTCTGGAGCTGACAAGAAATGTTCTTACACACGCCACAGCAGCTGCTGGGGTCTTTAGGAGGGATGTATAGCTGGTTCTGTTGAACACATAACACAGTTTAGAGGTATTTTGAGTTTGGCTAGTGTGTGTGTCTATGCATTTCAAATACTCACAGGCTGGCATCGTGCAGTGCAGTTAGTGTCAGTGGCTTTGAGGACATAGAAACCTGTGGCAGGGTCCAGTGTGTGTGTGCACTGTGTGGTGTAACACACACCCTGATCACGGTGCTCCACCAGTGTCTGCCCTGGCCGCATCACTCCACGTTCCCCAACCACACACACTGCCTCTCTCACTATAAATACGCAGAGAAAAGCACACATGCAAATATATTTTATTATGTACTTTTATTTTATTTTCAGAGCATTTTAGACAGAGGTGTGTTCTCACCACACACAAATCTTTTGCAGGCACATCGGTTTTCCGGATCGGACAGAAACGCTCTGTCTAACTGCATACTCTCCCCCTACAACACAATACACATGATATCAGATATGAACCAACCAGTCAAACAAAAGCCTGATCACACACACATAACAGAATAATAAATATAAGGCAATATATGGTCATTTGGACATACTCATTTCTGGAGACTCACCAGAGAACATTTAGGACGAAGGATTGTCTCACATGCACATTCTAAGAGAGAGAGGAGCTTTAGACTTTTTCACAAACACACACATTGTGTTTCTTTAGCAGAGTTTCACAGACACAGACAAGCAAAAAAGACTCTAATGCAAATAGTGCTCAACTACATTGTTATTGAGTTGGTGGGCTTACCACATGTCTGTGATGGACAACACTGTTCTTGAATCCTTGTGGAAACTACTGCCATGCCAACTGGACATGTGACGTCTAAGCATTGAGAGGTCTCACACACTGCACGCATATACACAAACATAGTTACAATAAACCTTCACTGTTTCAGTTAACCCATTTTAGCCCACCGGCAACTATAGTTGCCGCAGTGTATGGTTGTCATTTTCCTTTTGTACGTTTTTTTCTAGATGTTTTCCATGTTTTATTTCACAATGACATCCAAGAAAACATCCAAATAAAGGATTTCAAGAACAAAAAAAAGGTATTCACTTCCTTCCTGTGACATGAGGCTGTCAACTTCCTACCCCTACTTCCAGGAAGCACAGTGAAGGCAAACCCTCCCAAAGAAAAGTAATTTTCATGTTAACATTAGAAATTTTTTGTTGACATATGTATATCTACGTAATCATGAGATAGAATCTCTAGAATCATCCAAACAAAACAAATCTTACATGAGATCTATAGTTTTTTGTATACTTAGTCAAAAGTCCAAGCGGCAACTATAGTTGCCGGTGGGCAAATGACTTGTAAGTACATATATCATGGGGAAATGGGGTATACTGTGTTTAATGGGTTAATAAATCAAGGTTATTGGTCTTGTTTAGTGCTTTTTGCTTTCATAATATTTTATATTGTTATATATTATGTATCGTTATTTGTTAATTCATTTATTTTTTAATTAATTTATTTTTTGTTTGTTTGTTTGTTATATGTGACCTTGGACTACAAAACCATTCATAAGGGTCAATTCTTTGAAATTGAGATTTATACATCATCTGAAAGGTGAATATATATATATAAGCTTTCCATTGATGTATGGTTTGTTAGGATAGGCCATTTGGCCGAGACTGGTGTTAGTTATTTTGTTTTGTGGAGCTTGAGGGCTGTTTAGGCTTCTTGTTCTCCTGAAGATATACTGTATAATGGTTTTTGATATTGGTATTATCTGACTGTAACTGGTTTACCACAGCTAACTGCATTTATTGGCTGAATTTACTACTGAGAATGAAAACAGTAGATGTCTGTATGTTTAATCATGTGTTTGTACTCACAGCAGTGATAAACTGGACAGCAGCGCTCTGTGCTGTTTGTGTCCACAATCAGCACTTCTCCATCTTTACACACTGGAGCTGCCTCAGAACATTTGTCACACACTAACACAATAATAAACACAATTAAATATATATATATATATATATATATATATATATATTACATTACATGCCTGTCAAATGTTAGGTAGGCTGGAAAACTTCTGAAGATGTGGAATGCCAAAAGAACCACTATTGTACAAATTCATGTTTTGTTCCATAGAAGAATGAAACTGGACTGAGATGATTTTAACATTATTGGTAATGACTTACTGCAGATGTGTGCCAAACAGCAGCTGCCTTCAGCACGAGTGGCGATCAATGTCTGATCCTCACGACAAACAGGAATGTCTAAGACACACTGATCAGGATCACACTCTGAAAAAAAGACAATAAACAAATATGTACTCATATGCATGCACAAGTACACAGACTCAAACACAAAACAAAATATGTCCAAACTCACCACATAAGTATTCTGGACAGCAGGAGTCCTGCCTATGATATGACACCAGCTTCTCCCCATATTGACAGTGCGCAGGAGCTGCTTCACACATACTCTGATTACAAACTGTCACAAAACAATTAAGCACAAATTAAACAACTTCATAAAGCATTTGAACCTATTAAGTAATGGTAAAAGAATACATATACATTATATACGTGTACAATGCATGTATATAATGTAAATGTATTATTGGGTTGGGCAGTATGACAAATTTTGTGTTATGAAATTCCATTATCATGTAATATCGAGAAAATCTTTTTCTCCCTCTTTTTTTGTTTGTTTTTGTTTTGTTGAAAATCTAGTGACTTTAATCCAAAAAATGAAAGAGGCTTTATCTTATTTAAACATAATTGATGTAAACACAGTACATATATATATAGTATATACCATAATTCTGCCCAGCCCTTCTGTAGAAATGTGTGAAATAACTGTAACAGACCACAGGCTTTGTGAGGGCAGCAGCTGCTGTCATCTGCAAGGTTGACTGTAATCTCTCCTGTACGCGTACACACTGGCTGAGGGATGTTACTGCAGTTATACTCCACCGGCACTATGCTGTCATTCTCACACTTATACATGCAGCAGCCATCCAGCGAGGCTTTCCACACCTCCCCAAGTGCACGTGGGGTCCCAAAACTATCAGTACACGCTGCAAACACATATCATTCCACAAATGACTTAATAATAACAACTAAATGCCCTTAAATAGATAGAGTAGAAGAGAAAGACAAGGGGCATACCACACTTGCTGGGTGGAATGCATAAGGCAGAATAGGGCCGATGTAACAGAGTTCCCTCTGGACATACACAGCCTTCTGAAAGGCCCGTGCATTGCTCTGGGACAAACTCAAACTCTTGGTTTGGGCAGGATGGGGCAGTGCAGGTGGGCAGACATGCTTGGTACCGCAGATTTTCTGGGCACATGAATGCTACACAGAAAAACAGGCTAACATTACTGTAGAATACAGACATAATAACAATAAATAGCTTTTTAACACCAGCTGTGAAAACAATTTCTACTGAAAGCTATGTTGATATGCCTTGGTAACTACATACGGCAAAAATCAGAGCTCCTCCATTCCATGCAGATGTTGAATTTGTGGCAGGAAGCAACATAAGCGGCCAAAGCAACACATGGATTATTCACATACTCCACATCTCTCACCCAAATCTCACAGAACACTGCTGGAGGGACCTGAGCACAGAGACCAGTTAGGAAATGTAGTGCATAATCACATGTGGGTGAATGTTTGGTATTGGTGGGATGTTCATGTTGTGTGCCGTACATAAGGATGGCAGATGGCGAAGGTAAGGTTGTTCAGCATGTTAATGCACTGAGAGCAGTCACTCGTGGTGCAGTTGACCTCCCTCCGTCTGCTGTGGCTGACATAGCTGGTGGTGTTGGGAATCTGCCAGCTATCGATGAACACAGCCGGATCCTCTTGCTCAGGCACAACTGTACCGTTAGACAGAGTCAGATCATTCAGAGGATTACCATCACAACTACCTGGACAGGATGACAAAGAGAAACATGTCATTAAAATATGACATGACCATTTTTTACAGTCCATGTAATCTGTGGTTAATGGATTCGTACCACACAAGCCCATTGTGGGGAGTCTGTTGATATAGCTGTCCATCTCAATCACCATCATGCCTGTAGTGTGGAACCACTGGATCTTCAAACCAGCTGGACTTCGGATTAGATACATGTTTCCTGTGTCCAGAATCTCAAAACCAAACTTCTTAAAGCGTGGCTTTGCATACCTGGAGTTCACATATAGCTGGAAAAAACAACCCATTGTTCATGTAAATATGTCAGACTGGCACCACAATTCTTCACCACTGAAAAAAAGTTGCAAGTTTTCCAAGAATTGCAAGCAGATGAATACTCACGCGTCTCTGCAGACGATTGATGAGTACTTCATTGGATTTGTGAGTGATGTTTAAAGCTGCCAGACACAAATTGGTAAAGTTCCACACAAGCTGGAATCAAACGGAATGATATCATGACTTTGATATTTTTTTTAATTATTATATCATTTATATCATTCACTTTATATCAAAAGAATCGTAAAGTTGTGCATATCTTACAGTGTCATCTGGTCCAGAACACTCTTGTACCAGGATGCTGACAGTCTCATTGGGAAGTTGAGTCACCACATATAAAGCAGCTTTATAAATCGCAACACTTTTCCCATCAAATGTGATCAGATTAAGATCGGGAAACACTGAACAACGACCTACATGCCAAAGTTAAAATATATTTTGATAAAACATCAACAAATGGCAGAACTGAAATGATTATAGTAATGTGTATAATATGTGTGTTCCTCACATGGGCAGTCCCATCGTGGACAACACTTATCACCATTGACCAGTACAGCAAAGCCAAGCAGACCACAGTTTGGGGGTGTAGGATCGTAAGGGCAGCTCTGAGACTTATTGAAGAGGAGCAACTGGCCACTGACACAAATTAGCTTTGTACATTCATCCACTACCTCAGAATATGGAGACTACAGACACAAAAAAATCATTTCATTTAACATGTAATTGCAGATTACATTAAAAATGCAAAGTGAACATTAAAAATATATATAAATATAAAAGCATTTTGTAGTTGACTTACAGTGCATACTCTGCTTGGCTCGACAGCAGTAGTTTTTGGGACTACATGTGTCTGGCTTGTCATCCAGTGCTCTGTTTCTATGCTGTAGGGAAGACTGGTAACCGCAGAGGAACTCAGTGTGGCCCAGGCCGTGTCTGAGGTAGGTGGCATGGCTGTGGTACGTTCATCCACCAGAGGGCGCTCAGTAGAGGGACTTGCACTGGTTACAGGACTACTCTCTGTGACAGAAGAGGAAGTAGGTGGCTGTTTTGAAATGGTAGTCTGAGTAACAACTGATGCCACACTTGGCATTGGAGTTGTTCCAGTTGATGATGGCAGTGCTGTGGTCGGACCAGATTCAGTTGTGTACACTGTAAATCCAGAAGTGTATTCAGTGGTGTCAGGACTGTGTGTTGTAAGCGTGCTAGAAGAAGAAACAGGGATACTAGAGGTAGTTGTATATGTGGAAACAGTAGACACTTTATCTGTATAAATGGTAGAGAGTGTTGTCGATGTCGTCTCATTCCTAGTGGTAGGTGAAATGCTGGTTGTGGCCACAACTCGTGGTGTTTCTCGACGCGTGGTAGCAACAGCCACCCGTGTAGTCAGGACTGGTGTGACACGGGTTGTGAATTTTGGAGTCATTGTGGAAGGAAATGTGCTGGATGTCTCATGCACCAATGTTGACATCTGGGTTGTCTCAGTAGTTGACAGCACAGCTCTGTCTGTGTCAGGAAAGACCCTAGTTGTCTCTGAGACATAATGTATACTCAAAGGTTTAGTTGTGGATGTTTGAGTGGTGGAAACAATCTCCCTCTCAGCTGCAGTAGATGTCAGCAGAGGTATCCCAGAAGTGACAGTTGTTTCTGTGGTTTTTGTTGGTATTTGTTGAGATGCGGATGTTGCCGATGTAAGTATGGATGGCGAAGCTGGAGAAATCTCAGGCAGCGCCGGTGTGGTGGTCATAGTTGTCGTAGAATAAGGAGAACGAATTGGTGATGTGCTGACTTTGTCTGTAAGGAGAGCAGAGGTGGAAACTAAACTCCAGTGAGACACCGTAGGGCCCAATGTAGTAGAAGCGGAGACAACTCTAGAAGTTGTCTTGTCAGTGGGTGACACATATGATGTGAGCAGTGTTGATGTTTCTTCTGTAGGTGCTGAGGTGAATGGCATGGTGGTGTAGGTGGTAAGTGGGGTCTCTGCTGTGCTGACACTGGTTTGGGATGTTTCTGGTAATACTGATGGAGTTGACGTGGTTTGGATTATTCTCCAATCTGTCTGTAATGTCCTATCAGTAGTTAGAACATCAGGATAAGTATACATAACAGATGTTGACTGATAGGTTGTTTTTGCTGTGGTTTCTGTTGGCACAAATGTAGGAGCTTGAGAGGACTCTGCGGTGATAAGGGTTGCTGGAGCAGCCGTGGAGAAAGACGGTGTTGTTTTTGAAGTTTCGGGTTGCTCTGAGGTTGATGTTGAAGAAATAAAAGTTGTTGTCTGAGTTGAAGTTGGTGTTTCAAAAGCGGAAATTGTTGATTTCACTGAAATGTGACTCGTTGACGCTTCAATATCTGTAGGGGAAGTGGAAATGGTAGTGATGCCCAAAGGCTTCTGGCTTTCAGATGGGCTCTCAGGGGTTTTCAGAGTGTCTGAAGATGTTGGAAAGGTCAATTTTGCTGTGGTGACAGAGGTACTCGATCCTAGTATAGGCATTGTGGAGGTGAACTTTGTCGTGCTGATAGTTTCAGCAGGAAAGTATGTGCCACCACTAGAAGTCATAGTGGGAGTTGTGGTCTTTTCAGTAGGTGTGAGGATCTCTGAGACTCTAGGAGTCTCTGTACTAGAGGTGAGGGGAAATGACACTTTGACAGTTGGGGAAGTGGCTTCTGTGGAGCTCATGCTGGTCGTGACTGGAAGCACAGGTAGAGTGCTTACTCTGGTCAGCTCTTTACTTGAGGTAGACGACAGAGCAGGACTAGAAGTAGGTGGTAAGGGGATAGTTGTCGTACGTGTGAGTAGTGTTGAAGACTCTGTTGGCCTGCTTGTTGTAGAGGTGCCTGAGAGAGATGCTGAGATATACACTGGGCTAGTGTGCAATGTGGATGAGGAAGTATCAGTGACGCTTGATGCTTTAGTGGTTCTCTCAGTGGAAGCCAGTGGGCTTGAGGAGGAAGAGGATGTTGTTAATGTGGTAATGGTTTCCACCACCTCAGGTCTGATAGGGGAAGATGTAAGCATTGCAGTGCTTGGCATGTGTGCTGTAGGCATAATTGCAGTGGTGCTACTCTCTGACACTGCTGTAGATGTGAGTGATAAAGAAACCGCTGGGCCACTCAAGGTGGAAAATTCAGAGGATGTTGATGGTATGGCAGTGCTGGGTGGCGTGAATGGAGGAGCAACAGCAGGCCTAATGCCTAAGCATAAACACAAAAATAATTAGACACTGCACAAAAAAGCTAATTTAAAATGGTTAACTGTGTTATGTTAAGGTAGCTAAACTGGAGCTTGGATTTACTGGCAATAAAAACAAAATTATTACAAAATTATAATTAAATTGCTCCACTGATAACTAGTGGTCTGTTTTACTCAAAGATTGTTAGCATTAGTGCTAGTTGAAATAGGATTTGCAAAGCTGTCACTATGTCATATGACAATGATTGTAGAAGTAAATCCTGAACATAGCTATAGCATTAATTTCATTAAACTAAAAATAGTATTGACAGTGCTTTTATTTTACACCAGATTTGGGAACAGAAGTAGCATAAATAGTAGCTTACAGTCCTCCACATAGACACATCTGTAAGTGACCTCATCAAGAACCATGTGACTTGGACACTGAGGCAGGCATCCCTCAACCCTATAGAAAGGTGCATGTCAGCCACATCACTTATCCTTACACTTAAACAATTTAGATACTTGTAGATATTAGTAGAAATCAAATGTGTGTGTGTGTGTGTGTGTGTTTGCATATATGAATGAGTGTGCTCTTACTTCAGGATGCTGGCACAGCTCAGACCTGACAGGTCACTGCATGTCCTGAAGCACGGACTCACACATGATTCATACCGCCACTGGCATCGAGGACCCATTGGATAGTATGGTATGCTGCCTATAGTAAAAAAAATTATGATTTGGAGGAAAAAATGGGGTAAGCAGGTAATAAAATTTTGTGTGATTTTGAGCAAGTTTGCAGATATGTTGCCACATGCTGACCTGTCAGTTTGAATAGAGTCGCTCGGCGGTACCGATCTGAATGACTGTATTTCATGAGCTGGAGTCTGGACAGCATGAAATGCAGAAAAAACCCAGGCTTTGCCAGGGACTCCAGCGAATCAAAGCCGGAGATCCAGGTGTCTCTATGAAGAACAAATGTAGCTGCATCCCAGAATGCCTCAGTCTCTTCCCACTTCTGCAGTCTCAGCTGGCCACTGCGCTCTACTTTTAAGAAGTAGTTGGGTCTGTCTGCCGCCTCAAATGACACCAGGGATGAGTCTGCAGCATTAACAACATTATACCAAATTTTAGAAAATAAACATATACAGTGCAGTATTTTCATAGATGATGTATAAAACATTTATAAATCATTTGTTTAAGAGAATAAGTAAGAAGTTTGTGTTATAACTTTTTTAGATTTGGTCTAAAATGTGCAATGTATTTATAATATATTGTCACTTGAGAATTTTTATATGCTGATTGTGTGCTTTTGACTGTCTGACTGACCATGTGGTCTGGCTTTGCTGATGCCGGGCGTCATCATGAACAGCGTCAGGATCCCATCAGTACTGGTTATTTCTCTTTTTGGGAACACCATTCCAGTTGTCTTATTGGCTGCTAACATTGTTCCTCTCTCTCTGTAGGTCAAAAGCTTCAGTGGCCCTTTCCCTAAAGCTATGCACACGTGCATTCCCACACACATGCACAATTGTAAGAATTATAATAATATATAATTCATATAACATAATATATATCAGACATGTACGAATGTTATAATAATCAAAATATTACAGATGTACCTTTGTTGTAGTATTCACAGTCATAAGCTGTAAGAGGAAGAAGGTAGTATTACTCATTATAGCATAAAATAAACCATATGATGAAAAACTGTAATATATATCTCGCTCAGTTCCGTATTCCTCTAGACCATCTTTGTCTTTTAGAAGAATGTGTGTTCACTCTGCAGTTTATTTGGTTATTAGTTATTATTACAATGACTGATGCTAGGAATATCACTTACGGCAGACAGTAGGGGAGCGCCAATCAATGGTGACGCCCTTTTGGCAGCAGCGGTGAGCATATGCAGCAACACTTGTGCAGAAACACTCACAATCTCCTCCACGGTTGCAGCCACAGGTGTCCACCAGGCAGTTCATATAGAACCATGTGACATCTACCTATAGAGCATGAAAAGCCTTTAAACACAGAGACCCTCTCTCACTCGCATGTACATTTCGACTCAATGTGAATGTGAGCATTAATGTTTGTAACTGTTAAAATGTGATTAACTTACCACAGGGTGGCAGACTTGGAACACTTCACTGAGCAAAATCCCACACTGTCTTTTTGCAAAGGGTTCTCGAAGAGGATTCAGATTGCAGGGGTGCCTTATATCAGGACTGTTCACGCACTGATGGGACATGCACACACAAACAGACACAGTCATACTACAATGTTTTATTTAAAGCTACCGCCAGATCTGAGACATTCAGTAGGGCAAAATCAAATGTTTAGTCATCTACAATGTGAATGAAAAAAGCATACACTACAAATTAAAAGTTTGAAATACTTGTGATTTTTTTTTTTTTTTATGTTTTTGAAAGACTTCTCTTACACTCATTAAGTATTTGATCATATTGAAATATTATTACAATTTAAAATAAATGTTTTCTATTTTAATATATTTTAAAATGTTATTTATTCCTTTGATGAAAAGGCTTGAATTTTCAGCAGCGATTACTCCAGTCTTCAGTGTCACATGGTTCTTCAGAAACCTTTCTAAAGCTAAAGAAACATTTCTTATTACGTTTACACTTACATTTCTTATCAATGTTAAAAACAATTATGCTTAATATTACTGCTTAATATTTTTGTGAAAACAGTTTTACATTATCACTGAAATGAATACTTTTTGTTCAACAAGGATGTATATTAGAATTATTTCTGAAGGATCTAAAGTAATAGCTACTGAAAATTCAGCTTTGCCATCAGGAATAAATTACATTTTAAAATATATTCAAATAGAATAGTTACTTAAAATTGTTATAATATTTCACAATATTACTGTTTTTACTGTCCTTTTTGATACAATAAATGCAGCCTTGGTGAGCATAAGAGACATTGTTCAAAAACATAACAAACAAACAAAAAAAAACGTAATTATTCCAAATTTTTGACCGGTGTTATATGTGTGTTTATCTGTTTGTCATGCCTCTGCTGCTGTCCAGCTGTTGCCAAACTCTTGTGGTGTTGACGAATCGATGTTCTCTGGTGTTCTCATTTCATTCGCTGTCTTCTGATCAAAATTCCCACAGAGACCAGTAAGCTTGCCCTAAAAATATCATACGTAAGCAGTGTTAGGTAATCAAAATTCTGCAAATGAATGATTTGCTACTCAAAATTACAAATTTACACTTGTGGTACAGCAGCCAGCAACACATTTCACCTCTTTGTGTGCGTCTTTACCTGCCAGCGTGGTCCAGCTTGTATATGTACGGTGGTTTTTCTGTCCCACAGCACTGTGAGGTCTTCCCCAAGCAGATGCACAATGGTGTAGTATCCTGCTTGCCAGATATATACTTTCTGCCTGTCAACCACACTAGATGGATTCTGCACATGAACCATATCCACAGATTATTATCAACCAATGTTACCTCATATCATTTCACACAAACCAATGTTTCAGGAAACATAAGTTACAGATGCAACACTATATCACCACTACGATGCAAAAGCACTATCATTCCTTGCATTAAAATTATATTCACCAATGCACAGGGGCATTGGAACGACCTGAAAGTGGTTGGGGCATATTATAAACCTCAGCCTGGCTTATGAATATTTATTAGGCGACAACTGTAGGCACTGCTTTTTAATTCTAGCATAATTAGAATGTTTATGTTTTACAATTGTAAGGTTTTATGGAGAGAGTGAATGAGAAAGAAAAGTTCACTCACAGGTTTGCCGGTGTCATCATCAAACACAATGAAGGAGCGACCCGCAGAGATGAGGAGAGATTTTCTGCAGATGACGCCACTATCAAAGCAGTCAACATTTTCTGCTGTGACAGTCATCATTGCATCTAACGAGCTCTAACACATACACAGGAGCACACATTAGTAGTCAACAACAATACATATGCCAACACGTTATGTCTTTTTTTATAAGAATGGGTTATGAGATATATGGATCTGTTGCTAAAAGCTCACCTTGACTAAGTACACCTTGCATGCACCAATATAATCAAACAGGAACCCATCAAACGTTCGGTAGTGTCGATCTCCATATGTAGTGCACATTGACGGACATGGGCGAAACTCACACTGGAACGTGCCATGCTGACACACACTGCAAAACACTCACATTCAGATCCTAGAAACAGCTTCACTACACATTTCGTCTCTTAACTTCTCCCTCAGGAGACGGTAAGTGAATGTTTCTGTGACAAATTTGGAAAATTACACTGTTAAGTATAATAGTTTACCTCAAATCCATAATCCAAATCATTGACGTTACCAAAATTCAAGTGGCCGCATGATCTTTGATATAACTAATCAAATTTTTCTTATAGTATATGAAAATGTAGTATAGCAAACTGACTGATGTAAAGACATGAATGAAATGCACAGAATGTAATCTCACCACTGATGGCATGGGGACGATACTCTGTCTCCTGGAAAATATTCCTTCCCTTTCCACAAACACGGACATGCCTGTGGCTCAAAACACTCATCACCATGCTTGAGGAGCCTGAAATACACACATGCACATGCTGAAACAGCGCACAGGATGCATGTGTGAATGCATCTACAAGTACTGTATGTGAGTCCAGAAATCATGCAAGTATGATCCTGGATCTCTGAAGATTCTGCCTGAGACAAGAATATTTGGATGGATGGAGGGATGAAAGAAAAATTGCACTGGTCACATGAGAAAAGCAGCCGATTCTCATTCTCACAGATCCAAAGAGCTTCTCTCTTTCTCTCTCTCTCTCTGATAAAGATCTTGTAATATTGCAGTGAATCATTTCCATTGGCCTGAGGGTCTCTGAGAGTTCCCAGCACACTGTCTGTTAGAACTGAGTAAACTTACACCCCAGATAGACAGGCGTTAACAGCTCTCTTTATCCCACAGCCAGCATGCTGGATCGCTTACGGCCATCAAAGAATGCATGATCACCTGCTCCTGTTCTGCATGCATTAATTAAGAGTCAGAGAGATGGATCCATAACTAAACAATCACGCACTCCATTGCTCAACAATTATCTTCATGCACCAGTGATGCTGTTCTCTCTCTGTACAAAGCAGACTCGAGAAAATAAAACCATGGCTCAATCAAAAACTCAAAGGGCTGAAATTACAGAAATACTGAAAAGAAGATTTTGTATGCAAAATTATAATAATTGTTTACAAATTAATTTTCCATTTTAAAAAAGCCATTGCGAGATGAGTAAACTCAAATGCCTTATGTTGGATTGAGCACAACTGATGGGGCAGAAATTCATATTTCATTAATACGGGTGGCTGACATTAATTATTGTCAACGCTTCTACTAGAATAAAAATTAGAAAAAAGAAAAGCTAATTAGCTGATTATTTTCTTAAAACATATACCCCCGGTATCACAGACAAGGCTTATGCCTGGTCCCAGACTAAAATGCATGTTTGAGCTGTCTTAACTGAAAGTAACATGCACGGACATTTCTTAAAATATGTCAGTGGCATTGTTTTGTCTCAAGATGCACACCAGTAATGTTTTTTTCTAAGGCATGTTTATAAAAGCTACTTAAATGTCATAATTGAACTAAAGCCTAATCATGGCTTAATCTAAGCCCTGTCTCTGAAACCAGGCCTGAGTATTCTGAACGCATTTTGCCACATTAAGAATCTGTCTATCATGTGTGGATCATGGATTACAGCCAAGACGATATTCCCAGTTTCCTTTGTTTAGCCTGTTCAGGTGTGTTTAATTATGGTTGGAACTTAACTCTGCAGGACAGCGGACTTCCAGAACCGGATTTGAGGAACCTTGGTCTATACTGTATGTGCACGGTTTCACAAATACCCGTAGTACGTACTGTACATTTTTACATAAACCCCAACCTCTTATGCAACGCAAACTACTGTATGCTGATACTCATTATAACAAACTTCACAGATTTCCTCCAACCAAACCTCACAAAATTCAACAAGGATAATATCACTAAAATGAACACTAACACTGAATGAAGGCTCGTCACACTCAGATACTGTTAAATATCATTTAGTTCAACTTGCATGAAAAACTACATTAATTGGTTAAATCAGATCACAAAATCTGTCTATGAAATGAAAACAAAAACTAACAATATTAAAGCAGATAATTCAGTTTAAGCAACTTGAAGTGCATGAATAGAAATGAAAGCAAAATCTCTGGGTGAACATACAATGAGCACCATGACCATCAAAAGGCTTCAGGGAGTTAAACACACTTTAGAGACTTAACTGTGGCATCATTTTCACTGTGAGAGCTCTAATCTCAGACCCATTGAGATGCATTACACTTAAGAAGACGTAGAAGGTCATCTGCGTTGATCCCTGACCTTAACCCTTAACCCTAAACCTGACCCTAACCCTAAGAGAGAAAACAATTGTTCAGAAAACATCCGTATTCACACAAGCTAAAGGTCTGCAGCAGAGCACAGAAAGAGCGCAGAAACATAAAGATGGCTTTCTTTTCTTGTTTCCTTTCTCTCTTTTTGTCTTGACAAATGAAAATGTGTTGATTTTGAAGTATGGACTACAGGAATGTCTTTAAGCGGCTTATCAGTTATTTGATCCAGCTGTGCACCTGTTTACTACGTAAATAAGCATCGCTGCCATTAACCACTTTGCTTGAGGGGTGGAGGAGGGGGTAATTATTCCTTCTCATTAGTGCAGGAATTCCCCTGCTCACAAAAACAGTCCTATACCTGCTGCTCCCATGAGAGACAGGAATATCAGCATCACCCTTAGCTTAATGGACAGAGAGAAAAAGAGTGAGAAGAAGTCAGACTATGCTGAAACATCTTTAACAATCTTTAAAATTACAGAAAAAAGTTGCACTCAGTGGCCAGTAACCAATCTGGTGTGAGTTTCCTCAAAGCATCATTAGCCAAATAAGGTCACAAGTTTTGTTGTTACCAACATAGTTCAATAATTTGCCGTTTCCTGAAATCATAGTTCCATTGGCAAACAGCATCTCAAACTTATTTGGTTGGAACTACAGCTCTTGAGCTGCATTTAGAAGCATAGTTTCTTATTAGAATGACATGTGGACTTAAATAGTTCATGTTCTTAAGTGAAATAAGCAAGCTAACATCCATTATATTCTATATCTTTCATTCCATTAAAATATATATACATTTCAGTCTATATTTTAGCATGTCAACAGTCAGCGGGTTTTTGAAATATGCGTATGTATAAAAATGTGTAAGGGACCCTAGAGCATGGTGTAAGAGGGATGCAACAATGAATCCAAAAAAAAAAAAAAAACAGTAAAATAGTCCTCAGATGCCATGTTTGTTACAGCAGCACCTCATAGAAATTACTTTATGGAGAAAGCTGCTGTATAACAGACAGAAAGACAAATACTCCTGTCTTCAGTAATTAGCATTAACTCATTTTCTGGGCATGAACAGGTGCACTGAGAAATTCAGCCTGCATGTAGGGTCTAGCTCACATATCAAACATACAACACACACACACACACACATCTGGTTTACTATCCTTGTCCATAGACATAACGGTTTTTCATAATGGTTTTTCTATCTCCCTACACTAACCCTACCCCTAAACATACTCATCACAGAAACATCACTTTCTGCACTTTTACATTTTCAAAAAAAAAAAAAAAAAAACTCATTCTGTTTGATTTATAAGCTTGTATACTCATGGGAACCTCAATTTAGGTCCCCATGAGTCTGTGTGAATTCAGACTGAAGTCCCCACCGTGATAGAAAAGAATGTACACACACATATGCGTGCACACATTTGGTTTTCATGTGTTATGGGGACATAATGATTTTTTTATACTGTACAAACGGTGTATTCTATCTTCTAACCCTAAACCTACCCATCACAGAAAACTTTCTCTGTTATTTCATTTTCAAAAAACACCACTTAGTATTATTTATAAGTTGTTTTCCTCATGGGGACCAAAAAGGACAATGATTTCAGATATTGCCATCTTTGTAGGGACACCCCCACCTCCTGCTCTCCGAGGAAGACTGTGACTGTGACTGTGCATGTATGTGTCGGTGTGTGGAAGAGTATGGCTTTTGGAAAGTCCCTGGAAAAGGTCTGGAGTGCTCATGACAATGTTCCAGCGGGCAAACAATCAAATACTTTACATTCAGCCTTTTACAGTCACTTTAGATGCTTTTTAATGTATTAAAGCAGATTGACAATCAGCAATAAATTCTTTCTACATCTCTTTATCTCTTTTTAAGCTAATCTTTGCTAAAAAGGTAAAAATATACAATGGTTCACATTTACTTGAGACGCAGAACAATAAGTATGTATTATTATTTCACTGTGGGGATCAATTGGTAACTTACACCAAGGTTTAACAAACAAAACATCTGAATGCATAAGGTGACATTTGGCAGATATTTAAACTCTTTAATTTTGATACATTTTTCAGATAACAAAACTTTATATCTTAAGTCATATATTATCTCAAGTAAATGTATCTTGATCTATAAATATTTAGATATCTGTACTGGAAAACAAAGCAAAAGTACTGTGGAAGAAAATAATTTTTGCAGTGTAGATGGAAGACTGGGTTGGACTGAACGTCACCTTATGCATGCAGATTTTTAATAGTAAATTAACAAAAAAATTTCATTTTTGTGTGAGCTATCCCTTTAACTCAAAAAGACAAGATTATTTTTTCTATCCCAATGACAGATAATAATTTTGCTAGATTCTTTATCATTTTGTTTCTCAAGATTTATCTGAGTAAATCCTTATTTAAGAATGTTCTGATATTAGAACTGGAAAACAATACAAAAATATTGAGGAACAAATCTTTTTTTGCAGTGTAATATGATTTTGACACACCTGTTGTGGACATTCCTTTGCTAATTTACATCCTGTATATAACATACTGCTGCTACTGTACTGCTCCACGAAAATGATGTTAGACCACAAGTATGGCGCATTTAGTCATTTCCAGACTTATCAATAATCTCATCACTTCTTCTCATTGTGGCATAAGGGGCCTTTGTACCATATTTACACCAGCCCAGATGCCAAACTATCGAGTTGCGGGAATTTATTAAACACTCATGACAGAATCTCAGCCATGATATTTCCTTCCCATGATGCTCTGTGTAATAGTTTTCTGTTTAAAAGGTCATTAAGTCAGAAGAATGTGAATCACACTCACTCACACACACTCAGCCATCTAAAATATCACATCCCCTCTGTGTGCAGTGGAAACTCTAGTTGCTCTCCAGATACATCCGTGACCTCACAGCCCTTTCACTACGTGACTGATGAATGTTCATGAGAGTTTTTCCTGTTGTACTGAGAGTATTAGATTGCCTTTGTAATTCAGAATTGGTGAGGTCCGAGCATTAACAAATAAAGTGTTATACTCATCCCAACTTCATAAACAAATCTAAAAATCTATAACAAAAAACTTAAAAAAAAAAAAAAAAAAATAATAATAAAAAATAATAAAATAAAAAAATAATAATCTTAATCAAAACTGTAACAGGAAAAACAACTGTCAAACTGATTAATAGTGGAATCCATTCAACACAAATATTTAGAAGAAAGTGTTCAGCAGACACTCCTATCTGCAAAAACCAAATCAAATGTGTGTCGTGAACAAAATTTGAGCTGCTTAAGATCTCACAGATCGCAAATAAACTAAAAAACCAGAACATGGCATATTCCCAGACTCTCTGTTGCTGGTTGTGGTGTTGGTAAGAGGATAACTTAGACAAGGTCTTATCATGCTGTTATGGCTGAGGATGGCTTTAGGAAGTTAAGCTTGTGATATGGCACTTAACCTCAGTTTGCTTGTGTAGACACTGGCATTAAATGTATCAGATGACAAAAATCCATCTATAGAGCAAGAGTCGTGCTCTCTGAGGCCCCTTTAGTGGGAACGTGACGTGAGGGGGAGAAAAGAAGGGGAAGTGAAGTTGAGCTACAAAGAACTCTTTTCACCTGCTGTAGACAGCAGCAAAGGTTCCCACTGAGTCAGTGGAGACCCTTTAACTGATCTGTATCGACATCATCACCTGCTCCGGCAGACACCATCTGAGTGAGACCTCAACATGTAGAGCAAAATGTCATCTGGCCATGAATGTGCGCCTGCAAATTTACTTTTCTTGGTATGTATCTGCCAGTGAAAGGATGTTTGATTCAATATTTGAATGCAATAAGAACACTATTTGACCCAGATTAGCTAAAAATCTCAGTGTATGCATGTGTAATGGAAATGAGTAGTTCCTGACGCTACTCAGGCGATTCCACCCACTAAGCTTAGCTATGGATCACTGCCTCATCACACACGTAAATACACATTCAGCCATTCACCTACTAAATCCTCCACATCACACAGAAACACGGAAACATCTAACCTTTAAATATATAAAAAATATATCCTGCCAAAACAAATGAGGAATAAACACACACAGTGTCTGCAAAAGTGTTTAAATTGGCTAAAATGCAATTGGCAGACATTGAATAGATGACACCAAAAGCAATCACATTAGAACTCAAATTCTGCCAGAAACATGTAGTTCAAGAAGAGACTAACTATCTAGCTATTGGATAGCTATTGGATTTGTTAAAACGGTTCCATTTACACTTGGCCACATAAATGTGTCTCCACAAAAACAAATATAAATCCGATCTTCAATTCTCACGTTATACTGTATGTAAATTTTAATGGAGTTCACATCAACGAAAGCAACAGATATGCACGGCATTTCATTTATCATCATCTAATTTCAAGAACAAAGACGCAATAGGAGAGAGAGTGGCAACAACCGGATGCATTTACACTTTGAAGTCACCACCTGAAGTGGTTTGAGCAACCAGCTTTAAATCTGTTTTGAAAGCGTTTTGGAAGGCATGTACAAATGGTCTTTTCATGATCGGATAGCTATCCCATCAGAGAAAACACATGACATGACCAGGTGTAAACAGGCCCTAAAATAGCTGAGTAGTGAATGGTACAATAGCAGCATCACAAAAAGTACCATGATAGTCCCATGTTTTTTGACATGGTACCATAATATCATGTTAAACTTGTGTGCTTTCAAATAAAATCAAAAGCACATATAGTATGAATCAAATTGTATCAAAAAACATGGTACACTTTTATCAATATAAATATGTACATGAGATTTAATGGACACTGAAGCGTCCCATTGAAATAAGGAGTCCACTGCAAATACCTGAAAACAGTAATATTTTTGTGGAAACTGTGATGAATATAAACTGATTCCAAAGTTTTGAATGTCATAGTGTGAATGAACATTGTATGTGAATGACAGCATTTGACATTTACATTTTGGAAACAGATGCATAAGTCTGTCATAACACATTTAGTTTAGCGTTTATAATCTTGTTTCTTGCCTTCTGCCATTACTAAATATCGCAAAGCTCCAGTTGCCACTGGTATATGAATATGGTTCACCACAGTATGTTTTTGTAAGTAATAACAGACACCAAGACTGCAGACAGCAAAGACTCCACTCACCCTGCGGGACAAGCACAGCCAGGCACACACGGCTCATGAGCGGAACAGGTGAGGTTCAGCAAATACGACTCGCAGGTCTGTTCACAGGCTAAACCTTTACTGGCCGAAGGGCCGTCTACTCGGTTCCCGCAGTCCTCATAAAACTGCCCTGGTGGACACAGGGTATCTGAGAGAAGAACGAAAGAGAACACATACTGAACTCCAGCACTGTAGATATGCAAATTCAAACAAGCCGCAAACACTGCAGACATTCAAAGAGTTTTACACGGGTAAACGACATCAAGATGCTGAAATACAACACTCACCAATAATTGAGCTCTGGGAAACGAGTTTTCCATCTTGGCAAATTCTGTTGATGTTAAAAAAAAATGTTAACTGATGTGAGGCAGTGAGTGTATATGCTGTGATATACAGATATAACATTATGCCCTGACAAAACACTACTTTTTATGGGGAGTTTGGCAGTGTGGTGGTGTTTAATATGAATGAATAAGGCAATCTTACTGTACACCTGATGATGTCATGATCACATCTCCAGGAGAGTAGTCAGCACCGAGAAAACTGCATGGACACTCACTCCTGAACCACAATATATAAAAAAGTATTCAACGCAGAACCAATATATATGCAATAACATATATAATTCTAGACAATTTAGTTAAATAACACACAGTCAAAAGTGACAATGCTGCATGAGCCAATCACAAGACATTGGATGCTTAATGAGTGAGGATGAACATAGTGATGATTCATCTTGTGTGACTTCAGCCAATGCAATCTCTCTGAGCTGTTTAAAAGAGTTGAACTAGTATAGTAGTTGGGTTAGAGGTGAGAGACTACAGGCCTACTAAAGGCCATAGTGCAGCAGTTGAGTCTGTAGTAGAGAAAGAGGCCTTCTCTATCACATCCCTGACTTTCTCTTAGCCTCTGCCAGCGTGAGTGCTGTAACTCTAGTACACACTGAGTGTGTGGCAGTGGGACACGGGACATTTAAGGGAAGTGAACCCATGTGAGGAGGCTAAAAGCGTTATACAACACCTGAGGTTGTCAGGTCCATAACATTTTACAGCCTGTTTGAACAAGGACTGCAAATAACTTTACTCTCACACACACTAAATCACTCAATCTAGGTCAATGTCATAAAGCTAATGTTTAAAAATTTTTGCTTATTTATTATTTTTTAAAATTCTGTCATTAATGCCTCATGTCGTTCCAAAGACTTTTGTTCATCTTCAGAAGACACATTCATTAAAAAGATCTTCATTTGTGTTTTGAAGATGAACAAAAGTCTTATGTGTTTGGAACGACATGAGGGTGAGAAATTAATGACAGAATTTTCAGTTTTGGGTGAACTAAACCTTTAAATACATGAGGTAATTTAATGAGTTACAGGTAAACAAGCTTGTCAGAGCTATAGCACTGTGGACACACAGTATAGCGCAGTAGTGCTTTGGGTTACCCGAGCTGTTTATATACCATTGTGTTAAGATTGGCAGAATCAGATGATCATTATTCTCATGAAGTTTCATTTGGAGCTCCAATTCTAAATACTGTATTCAAATGTAATGGATCAACACTGTTTTAACAGCTGTAAAGGGATAGTTCATTAAAAAAGAAACTTCTGCCATAATTACTCATGTTGTTCCAAACCCAAAGAAGAATTATGATGCAGTTCATAGTCAGAATATCTGTTAAGCTCCAAAGAAAGCACTATAAAAGTACAATAAAGTAGCTCATTGGACTTTTACCGTGGCACACAGGTGTGTGTATGCATGTTGAAGTATGTTCCTTCTGGACACACACAACCCTCCTCACAATCATCTCCACACGGCTGGGGGAGAGATAGAAACAGGCAGCGGCGCTGACATGAAGACACGCAGACTCCATACTCCATAGTAGACGGACACAGGATGGCTGCAAAAACATTTACACACAGACCAGACACATATACATCTTATTCTCATGCACAATGGAAATGTGAATGCACTAGTGATTAGCACGGTACTGAAGCTCATGTACTCTACCATTTAAAAGTGTGGAGGGATATTTTTTCTGCAAGGATGTGTTAAATTTATAAAAATAACAGATTGATTGATCAAAATGTTACATTGTTACAAAAAAATCTGTCATGTGACGGTCCTCTGGGCCCGTTTTGCTTGTGGGGCGGGACTTATGAGGTATTCATCATGTAAAAAACACCTGCAGAGTAGGATATAAGAGTTTTTGGTTCTCTGATTTGCCCCCTTTCTGTTACCCTCTGGTTTTTCGTTAGTTTTGGGTTGCTTTGTTGTGATGATTCCTTTGCTTTATGTATTAGTTTAGTTTGGGGTTATAGGTTTTGCAGGTCCGTTTGGTATGTTGGAAGGTTATTATTTTTCGTTACTTACTTAGTTGTTATTTACTTTTCCTTAGCAATGTTAATTATTATGATTTGAAAATTAAATTTTTGTTAATAAACATTTTTGATTCACTTTCGTTCTCGTTGCCTCCCTCATTTGTCACGGCACTGAGCCGGCCGTGACATTCAAATAAATATAAGTTTTGAATTTTTAAACTTCTGAATGCAGCACAACTGTTGATATTAATATAATATTGATAAGATATTAATAAAAATAACATTTCTTGAGCACCAAATCAGCATATTAGAATGATTTCTGAAGGATCATATGATACTGAAGAATGGAGTGATGATGCTGAAAATTCAGCTTTGGTCACAGGAGTAAATTACATTTTAAAATATATTCAAAAATAAAACCGATGTTTTAAATAATATTTAATAAAAGTAATAATATTTCACAGCATTACAGGTTTTTTTTATCAAAAAAATGGTAGTGTATATACAGTACGTGTATGTGTTAGACTCACCACACTCAGGCAGGTGTGAGCGGAACTCAATGATGACACCGTGTCTCCTGCAGGTGCGAGCGTAGTGAGCGAGGATGGAGCACAGGCACGGTGCTCCACATTTACAGACGTCTGCACGACACTGTAGCTGAAAACTCACAGGACTCACATACTCATGACAGGCAGAAAACACCTCTTGCGTCAGCACGTCACACTTCTCCACTGCATAAGAGGCTGAAATCACACAGAAAGACATTTAAGCCAAGCAGCCTAAAAAGGCACAAGGTTATGCATAACAAGATGAATGTGTAACCTGCTTGCTGGTGTGTGTCACAAGGATCAAGCTGGGGTAAGCTGGGCCGTGGCACACATGCTGAAGACACGCGCCATGCATTTCCAAACAAGTATGGCGTGCTTTCAATCATGCCAGAGGGTGCACTAGAGTAACGCATCAACAAAATTCACTCACAATTTGAAGGAGAGAAGGAGAATAAATTGAAAATGAGCAGAATGCAAGTTAGGGAAAGAAAGCAGTAAGTATAGTGAAACCCACAGGAAGTCATCCTGAATGTTGCCGTTAAAGGTCCCGCAGAGCCCCACAGTATCGTCTCTCCACTGCTCTTCCAACTGCAGGTACAGTCTGAACTCCCTCCAGTTATACTGCAGCCGCAGACCCTGCGATGACTTCACCTGAACAAACATGGACGACAGCTCTTGGATCTGAAAGACATCTGAAAAGACAGCAGTTTATTAAACACATGACGGTCTATGAATAACAGACACACATACTTTTTTATTATGGAATATATATATTTTTTATGTATATAGTTCACCCAAAAATGAAAATTCTGTCTTTATTTACTATTACTTTCTTTCTTCTGCGGAACATAAATGATGATATTTTGAAGAATGTTGGGAACCAAACACTTTTGGTTACAAATGACTTCCATTGTATGTACAAAAAACATTGAGACATATCTCAAAGTATGTTCTGTTGTGTTCCACTGAAGAAAGAAAGTCTTGGAATGACATGAGGATTAAAAAATTACTTTAAAAGTAAAACATAAAACCAGACATTATGGATGGACATCAGTGTGGCGGATATGTGTCTGTATGTAATCTGTAATCTGAAATGCATTTAAAGTAAATAAAGTTTAAAACACAGAAATGGATTCATCTACTAATAGAAGAGTTCCCGTCCAGAAAAAATAAGCATGAGGCTGAATCATGTTACAGTCATGGTATAACATAGTAATATTAGGACAAAAGCATTGGTATTTACATGGTATCCCAAAGTACTTTTGTCCTTGAAAAACCTATGGTTATACTTATTGATACATTTTTGGAAGTGTTATAGCATGCCAACACATATCCATCAGAGCAGCTGTAGTTCATTACCGTTTGAATACGGCAGTGAGATCCTGAACTGGCCGGCCAGAAAAACCTCTCCACTGTGGCTCATTGTGATCTCAGTATGTGGATCCTCATCCAGCACCAGGTTGACTGACTGAATACAAGCACCATCCAGATTCTGCAGACATAACAAAGCAAAACAAAATCAGAAAGTCAGAATGTCCCATTCCAGCACACATAATATCAGCAGCTATAGAACTACTGCATCAAACACAATGGATGAATGTCAGCAGAGGGAAACAAACCTATCGGATCATCTGTTTCAATTTTGACTAATTCAGTAATCATGTTGTTTAGGAATTAAGCATTTATGCTTGTGAATGAGTTACTGAGAGCTGTTCACAGGAGATAAACCACTCAGACTCTGAATCGCTCCATTCAAGGAAATGATGGATGCTACCAACAGGTGCCTATGTGGGGATCTTTCAGCAGTCGCTTTACTGAAATACATCTCTCGCTCTCTCTCTTCTCTCTCTATCAGCAACTACAAAGTCTCTGGCTCTGTCATTCAGAGGCTCAGATAAGCAGAATAGCTTGTTCAGAGTCCAGACAGTGACACCATACACCAGGCTACTCTCTGTGTGTTGAGTTTTAGCATCAGCAGGTCTGGGCTTCAGGAAAGGAAGGCTTTGAGGAGGAGAATCTCTTCATGTTTTGTATCGTTTCATGTTTTATGTGTCGAAGCTAAGCAGGGTCTAATCACGGCACAAGCTCATCTAAGACTTTGCTTTATCTCAACCCAAAAAAACCCGAAACTTTAGCCAAAATAATGGCTGTGCAATTATTTGTGCCTAATCTAGCACTAATTTAACTAACACACTAACAAGTACAGCTACTCTAAACTGCTAAAATGCCAATAGCTTGGCTAATCACACAAATCTAGAAGCTGTAATCTTAAGTCTGTCTACTGAAGCCGTGTTCCAGCCACCAGATTTCTCTTTAGATCACCACACTAGAGCAGTTCTGGAACATGATGAATAAAGGTTTGGCATGCTACATCTGGCATGCCTTAAGTCTTTTCTCTTTTGTGTGCTAATACTTGAGGTTTGTGTTGGTGCGGATAGCATGAAAGTGCAGAGGGACTTACGGCTCCACAGGGTGCATTCTGAATGGTCACAGTGAACCTGCCCGAGTTTCTGCTCTTGGCTAAAACGTACTGGCACGTAGCAGGAAATGTGTAAACACGGCCATCAAAGGACTGGAAGAACATATCTCCTGTCACAGAGCACTCCCCTGTTAAAAAAAATATATATATTTTTTTTTAATAAATAGGGTACACTACCATTTAAAAGTTTGGAGTTGGATATGATTTTTTTATAATTTTAAAAAGTCTCTTATGCTCACCAAGGCTGGATGTATTTGATCAAAAATACAGTAAGAAACTGGAATACTGTTAAAATGTTTTCTTTTTTAATATATTTTAAAATGTAATTTATTCCTGCTATGGAATCAGTCATTACTTTGGTATTCAGTGTCACATGATCCTTCAGAAATCATTTTAATATGCTGATTTGGTGTTCAAGAAACGTCTCGGTTACGTATGTAACCCTCGTTCCCTGAAGGAGGGAACGGAGACGTACGTCAGTAGTGACCGACGAATTGGGATATCGCTAGAGAGCCCAATTCGTCAGTCACTACTGACGTACGTTGAACGTGACCGACTGAAAGGGAACATTTATTATTATTATCAATTGTGAAAACAGTTGTGCGTTTAATATTTTTGTGGAAACCAGGATAAATTTTTTTAGGATTCATTAATGAATAGAACGTTTAAAAGAACAGCATTTATTTTAAATAAAAATCTTTAAAACTACTGTTTTAAAAGCCTTTACTGTCACTTTTAATCAATTTAATGCATCCTTGTAGAATAAAAGATTTCATTTTCTAATTAATAATTAATTCTTACTTACTGTTTAGGGTTTATGCTATGACGGAAGCCTTTTAATTAATATTATGTTCAGCTTACCAAGTGAAATTTTGTAATGAGTTAGTAAAGAGAAGCAATTCCACTAGAATAAGGTGTATTCATCAAAAAAGTGAAGGTGAATCAGACTTGTTATATTTGGCTAAATGAATAAAATCTATGGAATCGCAAGGTAATTAATTGTTAATAAGATACATTCAGAACCAGTGAATTGAGAAAATGTGGTAAATTAATTCAATGTAAAAAATTTATATACAATGATAGTACAGTAAATATGAAAAAAGTGAATTAAAAGAAAAACAGATAAACACCTGGGCAGTTGTGCTCTGTGCAGTTCCATATGCCCCCAACACATGAGCTGAAAATAAAAATGCAAGAACAAAAATGGATCCATGCTGTACATTCAGTACCACACAAACAAGCATTAATATTTTTTCATGCATTCAAGCATGCAGTGCATAAGATAATATAGCATCTGACCAGTTGTTGCAGTCTTCCTGCATGACATGTCCGGAGGGGTACAGCATCCCATGGTGCTCACAAGGACAGTCTGATGCCTTAACACACACTCCATCCTCGTAGATCAAATCTAGAGACAGTAAAATGATTTTATTGTCTTCAAACATTAATAAATGAAAACATATATAAAGCTTGTGTTTAGTTTATTTAGTGTTACTACCATCAGGGCAGTAGCAGCCATCCAAACACTGTAGCTTGCTGTCTATACACATATGTTCAATCTTGCAGTGCACTGGACAGCAGGTAATGCACTCTCTGAAAAGGAGCTCGCCAGGGCAATGAACATCTACAACCAAGAACAACAGACACTCTCACAATATGTATCTCATGGCAAAAATATATTCTAATACTTAAATGATCAAATGTCTAAAAGCACTGAAATATTTGACGTCTGCAGATGAAATAAACTATTAGAATAGCATTAGAGTGATTTTACAACTAAATGTCATGCCTAACAACTGTGGTAAAATGACTGTAACACAACATGACTTTTGCTTTTATAAAACACAGACAACAGCAAAATATAAATAAATTGCTAAAATTATTTTTTCACACTACCATTCAAACGTTTGGTGTCAAGAATAATTTTCTTCAAAGAAATTAATACTTTTAATGCACAAAGATGCAATAAATTGATCAAAAGTGACAGTAAAGACATTTACTTTGTCACAAAAGATACCAAATAAATGCTGTTCTTTTGAATTTTCCATTCATTCAAAATCCATTCAACACTGATAATAATAAGAAATGTTACTTGAGCACCAAATCAGCATATTAGAAAGATTTCTGAAGGATCATGTGATATACATTTTAAAGGTGTGTATATATTTGCTATTTTACATCTGAATACTCAGTCAGTCTGAAATATGTTTTTTAATATTTACAGTACATTTAACACCTTTATGAAATAAACTCAAATATCTTAGCAACATTTGTGTATCTGCAAGTAACTTACTGCAAACAGGAAAGTGTGCTCTCCAGTTATGCAGCGGGTGTCCAGCATGGGCACATGCTCTAGCATACTCTGTGAACACGTGGCACACCACATCACCATTGGGACCAGACCTGCACCAGGTGAAACAATTATACACACACAACAGTTAGAAAGTGCAATAGCAGCAATAACATGAGTATGTTTAGGATAACACTTTGGAAAGTAATGTCAGTAGCTTTGCAATGCATATAACTTGTCAGTAGTTCAGTTTTATGTCAGTACTTACAGACAGAGGTCATTGGAGCAACTGGCCATGTATGAATACGGACTGACAAACTCATGGCAAGACTGGAACGGTTCCTTCAGTAGGGTGGCACAAACTTCTTCCACTTTCTGCAGTGAAGAACCAGAGTTTTTTTTAACCAGCTATATTTTTGTGTGTGTGTAAGAGAAAGAGAGAGAGAGAGAGAGTGTGTGTGTCTGTATGTGTGTGTGTGTGTGTGTGTGTATGCAGTACCAATAAGACATGAGGATCCTTCGTGGCACATGGTGAGGGGTAGAGAGAGGGAACGACAGGACATCTAGCCAGCTGAGGCTCCTCCTCTGCCCAGCTGTTTCCAAACATGGACAAATCCTGTGTGAAAACACCTGAAGCCGACAATGATAATGCATATGAGTAGGTGATGCATTGTGTTCATGCACTTTTTTATAAATCAACAACAAGACTTTTTTTTAAAGGCAAATATTCTCTAAAACTACATGCATAATAATTATGAAAGAATGTATTATTATCAGTGTTGGGGATAACGCATTACAAGTAACACAAGTTACATAATTACTTTTAGAAAGATTACTTTTTCAAGTAACTAGTAAAGTAACACATTGCTTTTAAATTTACAACAAAATATCGGAGTTTCTTTCTTTTCAAATAAGTAACGCAAATTCCCAATTATTGACTGAACTCTGTGCTGTTCCAATATTGAGAGAAATTGGGAGTAAGTGTAGAGGCGTTGTGTGTGCTGTGTGACCATGATGGTTATTCTAGACTAGTTCTAGAATAAATGTGAGCGAACATTTACTCATTTACTTCTACTCCTGCGTTCTGTTCTTCTGTATTCCAGAATGGCAGCACAGCTGAAAGGCTTGTTTGTTTGAACTGCACCCTCTACTGTACAGGCATGAATTTGTATTTTCTTCAGCCCGAGGCTTATTCATTTCATTTTTGGTGTGAAAGGGCCTTTATATTTGCCAAAAATAGAACTTTTTTGTTGTTACAAAAACAATCAAACAAACAGCCCAGCCCAGATGAGAAAAAGTAACGCAAAAGTACCGTAACACATTACTTTCCATAAAAAGTAACTAAGTAACCCAATTAGTTACTTTTTTAGGGAGTAACACAATATTGTAATGCATTACTTTTAAAAGTAACTTTCCCTAACACTGATTTTTAACTATTTAAAATAGTTTTATATGGAGTACAGCATGTCACACTACAGAAAATTTTAACTTCATATAAGTATTTCATGTCAACTACCCTTAGCTTCATCAAATATTACTTGTCTGACTGTCAAAAGCAAAGAAGTTGAGAAAAATGTTTAGGATTTAATTTTAATTACTATATATAATATTGTGTATCACTGGTATTAACAGGCATAATGTGAAAAAGTTTTAATTTTTAAGTTTTAATTCAAATGACACAATATATTGAGTGAAACTTGCCATAGCTGGTCTTTAGGTCATCCTGAGTGTCAGCATTGAAATTGCCACAAAGTCCACAGGTGTGTCCAACAAACTCAGGACTCATCTTGATGTACACAGAGCCAGTGAACCCCTGCCAGGCCAGAGTGAATCCCTGTGGCTGTGACACTACGATGTAGTCAGAGATTCGCTCCAGCTCAACATCGTGGATGTGATGGGGCAGCTGCACACTACAGAGAGAGGATATTCAACTACAGTCAATACAACACACACTTAAACCATCACTATACAGCTTCTTTAAAAGAATCTCTGAGATATCGTGTGGGTCAGGTTGAGGTTAAGTGACTAGCGTGTGGTTGAATGTGAATGTTCATTACCTTTGACCCTTGAAAGTAACACTGAAGTTCTGTAACCTAATCTCCCCCTCCCACGGCAGGAAGAGGCTGATTGAACGTGTGCAGGAGTATGGGAAAGAACTGCATTCTGGGTCATTATGCACCTGCAGATCAATAATTAATAATGAAGCATGATATAAGAATCTCGCCATATTAAAGTTTCCATGAAATCAAAAGAGACTATTCTTATTTTTTATGGAATATATTGCAGTGTTTATTATACTCCCCCGGGTTTACTGGTGTGAGGGCGGGACATCCTGTCACTCACTTGAGATCTCAGGAATAGCAAACCACAATGATCCAACGATTCATTCAATTCCAAATGGACAAAATCAAGTTTCGCCCTACATTTCTTCTTATCCGAGAAGCTGTTTCACTTGGATATATGTCACAATAGGGAAGAGAAGACTATCGCAACTTCCATTTCATGCCAACTTTAAAAAACCTAAATTTTAGGTTAAAAAGAATTCCAACTCTAAAATAAAGCGGAAGTAAACCACATTAACGCTAGTATAAAGAGTCTGCAAACACAGCTCTTAAAAAGCTTCCACTACATCATCAAAGAGCGGAGTCTACTTATCCAGAGCAGCCGGGCCAATCCTGCTTAAGTTCTGCATTACTGTCAGCCATCCTTTCAATTCATTGATAAATGATATTGGCACTTAAGCTAATGGCCTAAAAAACTCCTGGCTGAGTTAGCTCACCTCCTCTGGATTCCCATCAGTGAGTCTGGGAGAACAAAGCCAATTCTGTTTTGGCCCTGGCTGTAATTACTGTATTAAACTGTAATGGGCATAAATGACCATAATAATGAGATCACTTTCTCTATGAATGCCAATAAATATCTTCCTCAGGCAACAGTTGTGCAGTACACACACACACACACACACACACACACATACTGTACATGGCATCTCTGATGCAAAGCAGAGAACAGTAGCCTGCTCAAACGAGACACATCTGAAGCTAATAGCAGTCAAATGGCAAAAAAGGCAACAAATCACCATCTGGTAAAGGACATATTTTCTACCACTAGAACATCAGTGAAACTACAAATGTATTCTGTAGTAAATTAGCATTTATAAACATTATAAGTGATCACCTGTATATGTACACTTGACCGGGTGCTGTCTTCACAGTCTTTCAGTAACGTGTAGCTGCATTTTCCAGGGAAGTAGTAATAAAGTCCATCAAAGGTTTCATAGTTATATTGTCCCCACGAGCGACACGTCATCTCTCGCTCAAAGCCTATGTTGGGGACTGAAACATTTTTTCTATTATATGTCATGCCAAAACTACCAAAAGTTAAGTAAATTATATAATATATAATTATAATTATTGTATATTAAGTGTTGCACAGAACAGTACCTGTCTGACAGTGTGTTCCAGTGGCCTGGTATAAAGTGCAGTTACAGGAGTCTGGATGGACACACCAACCCCCATTCAGACAAGAAGATGTACACTCACCTGCACAATAGAAATAAAGCACATTAAAATAGTGTGTGTTTCAGTGCGTTTAAGCGTGTGTTTGATATCTGGTAACTGAAGTGCTCATTGAAGCATTAAGATGAATCCAGCTCTTGTGTGTAATGATGACACTCATCAGCCTATTGAACAGATGTCCACTGAAAGAGGAGGCAGTCCCTTTCTCACATTTCAAATGAGCATAACTCTTATTGTTTTCAGTTTCTCACAGCAAAAATAAGTTTTATGCATCACAAACTTGCACACACTGTAATTATTAACATGTTATAATAGTTAGTAACACAAACAGCTACGTCCACAACATTGACGCATTAACGAACAGTTCCTTAACAGATACAGATATGTGCAGGTATAAACAAAAAGGCATGGAAGCTGAAATTAAACACACAAGGCAAAGCTCAATAGGGGGAAAACACACACACAAAGAGAGCACTGGGCCTCCTCCTAAAGTATGGTAACATTCAGCTCAGGTCTTACCGGTGGCTCTGCGGGGTGATGGCTTCTGTGCTTCTGTTTGCTCTGCTGACGATGTGTTGCTCTCTAAGGATCTCTTTAGAGAATAAAATGATTGAAGTTAACACATAGTTTGTGTAACAGTGGTTCTAAGACCGCTAGCGGGGAGTTTGATTTTAAACTACTACAAAAATTCAATATTTAGTTGATGTCAACCAGCTGAAGTTAAGAAGTTTAGTTCATCCCACATTCAAGTGTACTGAGTAAAATTAAAATGTAATGTGCATGACTCTGCACATTAAAACTGATCATTGTAATGTGCATAAAATATGTAAGTACATATTGTAGCATATGCATGTCATGCTTAAAATGAAACACTCAGGTTAATTATTTTAAATATGTAGCATGGGGGACCCTACTCTGCCTCTCAATCCACCAAGAGGTCCTTGGCTTGGAAAGAATCCGGTATTAGACTGAAAAAATGAATTCAATTGGCAGAAAAGACACAGAACTCTTCAAATTTGAGGTTATTAATACAAAGGCATTTTTGTTAGGCTACAAGTACATAAATATTGAGCTTATGTAACTCTAGCAGTTCTAATTAGTTGACTAATTAAACCTAAGTCCTGCTGCTACATTCATTTGTTTTCATATATATCGGATTAATGAAGACCCCCAAGATGAAATTTATCAGGAGAATAGAAACAAGACCCGCAGGACAAATCTGAAATTCCAATCAAAGTCCTAATCTAATAAATCACTGTACCCTTGTACAAAATGTGCTGCGCATAACATGGATAGGAGATTATTATTACCGCAGGAGGGGGTACATGAGAGCGATTAGCGATTCACTTCACTTCAGAACTAAATCATTTTCTTATCTGACCGAAACCGGCTCTATTCTGCCCGCTTCTCCCCATCACACCTGATATCTGAGAGTTCAATAATTTTATGTAGCTTACGAGGCTGTAACGGAGATGTATTCTGACATAATGAACGGGGCCAGTGTGTCTCAGTGAATAGCGGCTCTGGGGAACAGCCGCTCCAGCTTTACCAATCCTGAGCGCACAGCGGACACCTGAAACCGCTTTACTGCCTCCGAAATGACGACTTTTGTCCCAAAGAGCTCAACAAAGCCAGCACTGGGGGATGTGTTTTCAGTGTGCGAATTAAACAATGAATTTCAGGGGGGTCAACTTCTTTTAAAAGAAAATTCGCAAGGAATTTTTCGGTGCGCAATCTGTCTCTTTCATAATTGTGCAACTGATTTTTGGGCGCACCAGATTAACCAAACGCCAAATAAATACATTTAAAATAAATGAACAAACAAAAATCACTAGTTTTAAGTCAGACTTCATGTAGATTTATAATTCAAATATAATGACGCAGTGTTAATGTTTGGTCAGACTCGTGATGCTTAACTCTTCAGTCGAACAAACTGTCGTACATCAACCCTGATATCATTCGTGCATAAGTCTTCTTCAGTTATTAAACACATGGCATTGGTGAAAAGTATGCTAATGAAAAACAGTAATGGAAAAAAAAAAATACAATGAGTTCCAGTTTTGCTGGAACTGTGTAGAAATATGTATTAAGCTATAAACGTTTAAAATCCCTTACTATTTTGTCATTTAAACCGCATTGAAATGTGCAATATTTCACTTTAATTGAGATCCTAATTAAATCAGATACCCACCATAAGCTTGTTTAACAACCTCGACTTACAAACCCGCCTTTATCATAGATCAAGAAAACGGATATTTTGCAAACACCTTGTTTTCTGTAATGTTATGCATTTAACCTCATGGCGCTGCATTTAGCGCAGGTTTCCTGTGCGCTCTCTCAATGCATCGCTTCAGCTCTCCTACCTGCTCCGTTTGGAAAGCGGGATCCCATTTCTCCAGCATTATCCTGCTGCTTTCGCTGCTGCTGGGACACACAGAGAACAAGGAGCGGTTTGTTCCTCACACACAGCTAATCAGCACTTGTGTTCGACAGAAAAGCCAGAGACTCACAGGCGTTTCGACTGAGCTTTGACGGCCTGTTTCACAACTATTACAGACCTGAAGACCTTTCAGGTGATTTCATCAAACATGCGTAAAATTAGCGCGAGTTAAGTGACGAGTCCGGATGCCTCAGTTTTAAGATGCTCAAAATGTGCAGAATGTTTACCATTATCATGTAAATAGATGTAAATTGTAATACAAAAGCTGTATTATTTTTATTTTATTTTTTTTTCGGTTTCAATAAATAAATAAATGAAAATAAAACATAGTACAGCACGCAAATCGGCGCATAAATGTAAATAATGTAATGTAGTAATACTTACTTTTCAAAATCATGCTGTTGCGTTAAATTCAGACTTTCAGTGCCCCACGTGATATGTGCTAAAAAGAAACAAATTATCATATTAATGCGGCACTTTTAAACGTTTATGATTAGATTTTTTTTTTTTTTTTTCCACAGTCAGTGTAACATTTTTCTGTATCAAACAATTTAATCAAACGTTTGGAAACTACGCATTATATATTAAAAATATATATTATATTTTTATAAAAATGTTTTAAACCATTATGTAACTCACTTTGATATATTAAGATAAGGAATTTAGGCATTAAGACATTAATATTATATTACAGTTCTCCCTTCACTGCCAGAGGAAGCGTTTTTCCTTCCTTTTACAACAATAATATAAACGTTTTACTAAATATTTTACACAGTTAAATTACCTAAATTTAATTTAAAATGATAATCAGTATATTCGTTCATAAGTGAACACACCAGTCCATCGTCATGCTACTTACCTTGATATATTAGGATAAAGAATAATAAATAGAGTAAAAAAAGTTTCTTTCCGGGAGTTAAAATAGGATCCATTCGTGACTCATGCGAATCACTTGAAATGGAATGAGATTCTCCCCTCACAGTCTTACACCGATGGGCACTACCGACGCATATTCCCGTCTGAGTGCAGCAGCTCCTCGCGCTCTCTCTCTCTCTCTCTCTCCTGTGTGTCCGCGCTCATCTCAGGTGCTGAAGATAACACCCGTTGCGCGCTCTCTATCATTAGCATAATATATGCTAATGAACCTCATTAATTCATAACCGCAACTTAAGGGAGAAAAGGGAGGCCTGTTTACTGTTGCTGCAAGAAAATGACAAAGTTTTGGCTTAACTGTTGATATTCCTTTTTTCCATTATACACCGACAATAAAAAACATTTTGATCAAGTGACAGGTCCACAGAAGGTGGGAAAAGGATAGTTCAGACAGTTCTGTCATCATTTACTCGTCCCCGTGTTGTTTCACATCTGTATAAATTCCTTGCTTCTCAAAAGAAGATGGTAAGAAGCAGAACGAGAGGTCTTCATTCACTTTCATTATACTGAAAATAAAAAGATGCGACGAAATTAAGTGCAAGGTAACTCAGACTGTCAGTGCATTCTGCTTAAAGGGTATGTTCATGCAAAAATGACAATTATGTCATGAATTACTCACCCTCATGTCGTTCCAAACCCTTAAGACTTTGTTCATCTTCTGAACACAAATGAACATATTTTTAACGAAATCTGAGAGATATATGTCCCTTCATAGACAGCAATTTAACTGTCCAGAAACTACTAAATACATTGTTAAAATAGTCCACGTGACTGCAGTGGCTTAAACTTAATTTTATGAAGTGACTAGAATACTTTTTGAGAGCAAAAACAAAACAAAATAACGACTTTATTCAACAATATCTTCTCTTCTGTGTTATTCTCATACTTTGTTTACATCCAGCGCTTCCAGGTTCTACGTCAGAACGTGACTCGTTATTGGCCGGTTCCTGCGTCAGCATCACACGAATGCGTCCTGCTGTTCACGTGAACGAAGGTCTCACGGGCTTGAAATGACATGAGGGTGAGTAAATCATGACTGAATTGTTATTTTGGGGTGAACTAATCTTTTAACATCTGCCTATTATAGAACAATTTTGGAATATTATTTTTGGAAACTTGAACCCTGTAGTAATTTCAGAATCTGTATGCCAGCTGTGATGTGCACATAATCTGCAGCTGGATTGTTGTGAAGCTACACATGGAAAAGAGTGGACAGACAGAAAACTTTCTCAGAAACAGAGCTGAAAGACCAATCAAAGTGAATAGAACAGAGTTTTACTATTTGAGTAGTTTCAGATACAGTGACATTGAAGGTGATTATGGATTTTTGAAATTTGTCCTTTTACATGAGCTCTTCTGACTTTAACATCATTATAATGAATAATTACTGTATCAAGTCTTATACAACATAGATAAAACTAAACTGCATTGCTTTGTGCTGGCCTACAGTAAACATTTACAAACCAGCTTCTTTTCAACATACAAAACTTCATAAAAACAATCCTGAGCTAAAGAGGTGTGATTTGACAGTAACAAGCTATTTTGAATGTCTGTGGCATTCACAAAACTAAGATCAACTGGATTATTTATTGGGAGTAAATTCTTCCCCAGTGTGTGAGGAGGTAAGTTAAATGCCCATGGGTGTGTTGTAAACTGCCCTCTCTCACACAGTGTGGCCACAAACACCATACTCATAAACAACCCTTTTCATAATTTTTAGTTTAAGTTAAGTTTATGGTCTATGTGAGCGCCCTCCAGTGGCTAGCAGAAGGCTAAAGACAGCAGCATTGATGACACACTGGATGTATCCGAAGGATGGCACACCGTATGTCTCATAGAGGAATCCTCCGATAGTTGGGCCCACAGTTCGCAAAAGAGACTGCACCGAAGCACACAGACCCAGCATGGTTCCTAAATACAACACACAAACACCACACAAAGTGCTTGAATTTTGTTTCCTTTTGAACGATTAACTAGTTGGTGATTAATTATAACAGTAATATCCTGTTTTTTATAAAATATATTGTTAATATAAATGTGTAAATGTGTTAATATTAAAGGTGCAGTAAGGGATTTCTGAGAAACGCTGTTAAAAGTGGATTGGACCGAGTACCGCACACAAAATTCTCTTTCAAAGAAAGTCTGTTCACTGTTCACTATTTGCAACACCTCCGGTATTAACGTCTGGATGTGCACAGCTGAATCATCAGACTAGGTAGGCAAGCAAGGACAATAGCGAAAAATGGCAGATGGAGCAATAATAACATTTGTAAATTGTCTTTCTAAATGTTTCGTTAGCATGTTGCTAATGTACTGTTAAATGTGGTTAAAGTTACCATCGTTTCTTACTGTATTCACGGAGACAAGAGCCATCATTATTTTCATTTTTTAACACTTGCAGTCTGTATAATTCATAAACAACTGCATTCTTTATAAATCTCTCCAGCAGTGTGTAATGTTAACTTTAGCCTGTTAGCCACGGAGCATATAGCCTCAAACTCATTCAGAATCAAATGTAAACATCCAAATAAATACAATATTAACAGGAATCGATGCATTAATTTCGTAAATATACATTTTGAGGATTATATTAGCTGTGTGAACTTTGTTTATGCAATGTATTATAGTCGAGAGCTCGGGGGCGGGGAGCACGAGGATTTAAAGGGGAAGCATGCTTAATCGGCGCATATTTAATGATGCCCCAAAATAGGCAGTTAAAAAAAATAATTTAAAAAAAATCTATGGGGTATTTTGAGCTGAAACCTCAGAGACACATTGAGGGGACACCTTAGACTTATATTACATCTTGTGAAAAAACGTTCTAGGGCACCTTTAAATAACATATTTCAAATCAGCATCTAAATCTGACATCTGTCACATAAATATTTCTTAGGCCGTGTGTCCACCAAAGAGTTTTTAGCCTTTGCTGAAAACACCTAGCTGTGGGCTCTTGAGAGAGCTTCAGCAGGGAAGTGTTTTTTTTTTTTCAGTTGAAAAGTTTTAGGACCCACAATAATATTAGAAAATGGGCAGTCGTAATAATAAAAATTGGGCAGTTGTGGCCTTTTGTGGGTTTGATTCTCAATACCGGCAATAAATGACTAAGGTGCCCTTAAGCAAGTCACCTAAAGCTAGGCACACACTACAAGATATTCAGGGCGGTTTTGGACCGTTTTCTCCCCCCCTTCCGACAATCCTAGTTAAAGCACGGATTCTCTTGATGGTTCTAGAGATTATCTTATCAGATTTTCCTGTGGTGTGAGGTGTGTTAAAGGATTAGTTCACTTTCAAATGAAAATTACACAAAGATTTACTCACCCTCAAGCCATCCTAGGTGTATATGCCTTTGTTCTTTCTGATGAACACAGTCGGCGATATATTAATAAATATCCTGACGCATCCAAGGTTTATAATGGCAGTGAGCGATACCAACGAGTATGAAGCTAAAGAAACTGCATCCATCGACATCCATCCATCATAAACATATTCCACATGGCTCTGGGGGGTTAATAAAGGCCTTCTGAAGCGAATTGATGCATTTGTGTAAAAAAATCCATATTTAACAAGTTATCAAGTAAAATATCTAGCTTCCACCACTGCCTTCTGTATTCAAGTTACGAAAAAAATGGACCTGGCGTCACATCAGTTAAGCTTTTTCAATAAGTTGAATAAGGAAGGCGTAGGACATAGTGTAAGCGTTTTAAACTGCGACAGGCATTGCGCTTTCTTCCTAAGTTGAATACAGAAGGCGATCTAGTGGAAGCTAGATAAAGGTCTTTATTAACCCCCCGGAGCCATGTGGAGTACACGTTTATGATGGATATTTGTGGATGGAAGCACTTTCTTCAGCTCATACTCGTGGGTCCCATTCACTGCCATTATAAAGCTTGGATGTGTCAGGGTATTTATTACTATACACTATATTGCCAAAAGTATTGGGACACCCCTCAAAATCATTGAATTCAGGTGTTCCAATCACTTCCATGGCCACAGGTGTATAAAATCAAGCACCTAGGCATGCAGACTGCTTCTACAAACATTTGTGAAAGAATGGTCACTCTCAGGAGCTCAGTGAATTCAAGCGTGGCACCGTGATAGGCTGCCACCTGTGCAATAAGTCCATTCGTGAAATTTCCTCACTACTACGGTCAACTGTTAGTGGTATCATAACAAAGTGGAAGCAATTGGGAACAACAGGATTCACGTAAAATCACAGAGCGGGCTCAGCGCATGCCAAGTCGCCAACTTTCTGCAGAGTCAGTAGCTCCAAACTTCATGTGGCCTTCAGATTAGCTCAAGAACGCACTGTAGAGAGCTAAGTCTGGCCCGGTGCATGTGACATAATCAGGTGTGACTTTTTTTCCAGAAAATAAATTATAAAATTATGCTTTATTATTAAAAAGTGCATATTTACATATGGGGATATATGCCAATAAAACAATTAGCCTATATTATGTTCATTACTCCCACTCACACTGACTTTGGGTTTAATCACTGTTATAGGCTAATAATTATAAGGGGTCCTTTTCAAATGCGGAAGTGTGATAAAGTCACTGATCTAGGCTATATAAATTCTTTATTATAGATCAGATAAAGAAATATTTTGTACACGTCACATACAAAATATGTCGTTTTAACAAGAAAAATGTCATTTTAACAACATAGCATCTTGTTATTACGAGAAAAGATATAATTTTAACGACATAACATCTAATTATTACAACATAATTGAGTGGAAAAAATAATATATTTGTGCCAGCAATGCGCCACTGTATTGGAGAGACCCAAGCGGGAAGGCATGAAAATATACACCGAGGTTGTGTTGTTTTTGCTCCATACGTGAGTAACATTGGTTTTGCAGTTTCACAGAAACAAGATATGCTGTTGTTGTAATGTTAGCTAACAGGATAGTTTTGAGTGTCACCGTTTGTCTGGAGCTGGTGTGCTGCTGGCAACTAACAAAAAAAAAACTCTTGCTTGTATATACTCTTGTGTATAGTATGTTTATTTTTTTCTTCTTTCTTGTCATTTGTACACCATTTTCACAAAGCTTTTTTTATTGCTTTGCTTCAGCTATGGTAAAGAGACATCCACTTTTGCATTGCATGTCTATGCATTTTGAGAGCAGAGCAATGAAGGGAGGGGTGTTCAACAGTGTTTCTCAGAAATTTCTTACTAAACCTTTACTAAAATAATTATTATTCTTATTAAAAAAATTACAAAAAAAACTATTCTGTCATTTTCAAATGTATTGCAATTATGAAAACGTTGAGTGTATTTATGTGTACTTTTGCACAAGGGCATCTAGTTGAGTGCGTAGATTACCTGTGTCAGAGGGAGACACGCTCTTGGTCAACATGCTATCTGTGATGACATTGAAGACACTTAGAGAAAACATCATCGGTATCACGATTAAACAAAACTGAAACACATTGGTCATCATAGCCTGAAAAACACACAAAACACATATATTAAACATAAACACTTAAAAGGAGATCGACATATCACAAATTGTTCCATAGTTACTAAAAATAAAAAATAAAAAAGGGAACTGGATGGATGATTTTGCAAAATCAGTTTACCTGTGCAAGGCCCACTACACTGCTTATCCCAACAGACAGCAGTAGTAAAGAGTACTCTGTAAATCTAGATGTAAGACGCCCAATTACAGCACCTTGGATCACCTTTAACAGTAAGAGACCAGTGTCACTTATTATCAAAGAAAACCACCTCAGCACAGCAGTGCTTTAATCCAAAATTATTTATATGGCATATGATTGAGTTGAAGCGTGCATGTGCTTATACCATTTGAACTATGCCAAAGTAAGCCATCAGATAGCCATTCTGCTCTGCCTTCAGTTGGAAGAAGTTCATGGCAATGATGGAGAACATTACTTGAAATATACCTGAAGCACAAAAGAAATAGAAATATATAAAACACAAGAAAATGATGGATCTCTGCATTGTGACATACATTGATCAAAACAGATTATCAAAAAAGAAAAGAAAAAACTATAGGGACTTCGTTCTATCCATCGGTGGTTGCTTGGATGGAAGAAGATCTGAATGCAAGCTTGCAGTAGATTGCAAGAAAGAACACAGGGCATAAGTGGACTAAATGATTGGAGAAGATGATGAATTTTCATTTCATGCAAGTTTCCACTGTGTTTCAATAAGTTTAAAGTCACAAACAGGAACAGTTACTATATGTGTTCACCTGATGGCAATCCAGACATAATCTTCACAGTAAATGTCTTTGCAACTCCTGGAAACTTCATCAGTCGTGTGATCTCCCCCAGATTAAACACAGACTTTGATGATCCCTTCTCTAAACACAGACAAAAGATTTTTACAGTTGCAAAAGCATACAGTAAAGAGTATTTCTTCTGTGTATAAGTGAGTCTTGTGTGTTTGTCTGTTTATATCATACTGTCACTCTCTGGCACGGTGTGTATTTTGGTCTGTTTAGGGATGAAGTTCAACACCAACAGCAAAGAAACAAAACTCCCGATAGCCGCAAAAGATGCTGCAAACTTTTCCCTGCAAAACACACAAAAAAACATAATCGTTGGTATTTAAATTGTGTTGTACTGATGCCTTTATCTTATCTTTATGTAATAGAAAACATAATTAGATTTTCTTAGAATTTTCCAAAGTACAAATGGTAATGTTTTGTACTAGGACAAAAAGCACACCGAGTATCAGGGAGAGCTTACATATTAACAAAAAACGTCATTTGAGAAGGTATGCTGAATTTTAAGAGATGTTGGCTAGCATATATATATTTGATATACTACTTGATTTTTAAAAAATAAATTAATGTTTATTCAGCAACAATGCATAAAATTGGTCAAAAGTGACAGCACATATATTTTTTCAAATAAATAAAATAAACTTTCCATACATCAAAGAATCCTAAGAAAATGTATCACAGTTTCATAAAAAAGAAGCACAACTGTTTCCAGCATTGATAATGATTATAAAGGTCTTTTGAGTTTCTTTATCAAATCAGCACATGAGAATGATATCTAAAGCATCATGTGACACCGAAGACATGTGTAATGGCTGCTGAACACAGGAATAAATTACATTTTAAAATATATTAAAATACAGTTCTTCAAAATTCTCATTGTATTTTTGATTAAAAAAAATGCAGCAATGGAAAGCATAGGAGACTTCTTTCAATCCCTTTAAAAAAATTTGACCGACCCCAAACTTTATAATGGTAGTGTAGGTGGTGTAGTGTGTCTTACCCAAAGCGTGTGCTGAGTGTCCCACCCAGTGTTGATCCTGCGATCATGCCAATGCCAAAGCAGAGGCCAAGTTTCCCAAGAGCATCTGCTCGCTTCTCATTCTCTGACAGATCTGCTACCACCATTTGAGCGCCTACACACAGATACAAATGTAATCATGTACCTGTTTACAGTGTGTGTTTGAGTTACATGTGTGTGTAAGAGTGCATGAGCATGTTACCTGGCAATCCATGCATGAAAACAGCAGGTAGTTTGTGCACGAAAAGCATAAAAGTGCTGTCTGCCACGGTCAACAGTAGGAAATAAACCACTGACGCCAAGCAAGACACAGAGAGAGCTGTGCGTGCTCCAAACACATCTGCAAACCTGAGAACAGACACAACAGACATGACACACATCACATCCAAGTATGCAAATAAAAGAAATCACTACTGTATACAATAAACTATAGTAACTATATTCCTATAACTAAAGATAGACGTTAAATAATGAGATATTTTCATTAAGCACACATAATTACAAACATATATTTATCAACACCATATACTACCATATATACAACACACACAGATCTGATTTTGTCTTACCTTCCATAAATAGGGCCTCCAAGCAGCTGAATAACTCCAACAGTGGTCTGAAGATACCCGAACCAAATAGTGTCGAACCCAAGCCTTTTCGCCAAATACTGTTTCACACAGAAGACAAAACTAAACATGCAATGCAACTCATCTGTTATAACTCCTTTCTTTCTGTCTGAATAGCTGAAAGAGCCTGGATTAGACTAGAATAGGCCAAACATCATGGCCAGCTTTAATCCGCTATACAGCATTTACATTCAGTAATTTAGCAGCAGCTTTTATCCAAAGCACCTAAAGAAATTAAGAATATCATAAGGACGTAATGCAGGTGAATAATAAATAAGAAAAAAATATATAATACATATTATATAAATTATATTAAAAAATAATCATATATATTATGCTATATGTACAAATATGCACAGCCAATATAAAAAAATGTATTTATAATTTAACATTGTTGTAGTACTTAAAAAAAATAATGTATTCAATTCAAAAAGGTATCAATACAAACTCCATTTTAATAAATCTCAATTAATATAAATTAATAATAAATAATAATAATAATAATAATATTACTTACATATTAAATGCCTATATATATATATATATATATATATATATATATATATAGGCATTTAATATGTAAGTGTAAAAACAATTAGTTCACATGATTTAACACAAGTCTTAAATTTGAGTTAACTGGAATGTCATATAAACATCACTAACGTTAAATGAAAGAACACAGATTGCAGATATACATTCCAGAGTTCAGCTAAAGATTGACTCAAAGTGGTTTCGTTTAACATGATTCTGAATGAAGACGAACCGGTGTTATGGAGAACTGGAGGAAGAGCCAGGTGATGTCCAGAGCTGCAATGAGGTAGGTGGCATAAATCACTTTCTGTTTCGCTGCAGGATCCATCGTCCAAATCAGATCTCAGCTCTAGGTTTGTATACCCCGACAGTTCTCCTTCCACTCGATCTCCTCCTCAAACTGGTCAAATAAGAGCATCTGCTCCAGCGTATCTGAGTCTCTGACGACTTTACTTTGTAACGTTACAAATCCCACTGCAGAACAAGTGACAAAGCATAACTGAATGTGAGGGAAAGGTTAAACCCTGGGAGCTGAACTTCGACCAGTCTTCGGATTCTCAACAGGTTAAAGGCAATTTTAGTTTCGCTCACTACGGTACCAAAAGGGGAGTTCATGCGGGTTAAAAAATGTTATTTATATAAACATAATAAACAATACATATAAATACTTACAATAATTTATACAAATCTGCAGGCTTTTCATCTCCGCACAAGACCAACATATGCCTATTTATTTTGGCTACCTCAGGAGCCTGTGTTTAAAGTGACCGACTACAAAGGCTGTAACAATTAACAAGTAACCGGATTTAGGCTAGTTATGAAAAATAAAAGAGTAAAATGTATAGAGATGTATGAAGTGCCAAAAAAACATCATTAATACAAAGTCCTCGCCATTTTGTTGTGGATAACGTCGAGGAAATTCCTCCTCCTCTCTGTGTCGTGAACACTGGAGGCGTGACTAGATAAGCCGTCAACAAACCTACAACATTTGTGACCATGCCGTCACCAGACGGGAATTACAGATAAACTGACATCAGAGAGTCAGACCGAGAATTGTTGAACAACCCGAATTGTTCAAAATGCAAAATGTAACCTTTTCTCTTGTTGTCACAGAAAAGTAAAATCTGCCACAATAAAAGCTCAATAGGCACACATATAATTTTTCTAATTTACGTTGCAGCACACTATTAATATATTTCTGTCTTTTAGAGATCATTATTATTATAGCCTAGTCAGTTTGGTTTACACCAGTGTGAATGAAATGAGACACTATCACAACTAAAACAGTTCATTCATATGATTCATATGGTCAATGAAAGGGGGTCAGAGCTCTTAATTTTGCTCTTGAAGTTCACCAGATTTATGCATTCAACTTTAAAATGTGCAATATTTTCTTCCGGTGGAGCACGTGCCCATGTTCCCAGACCCCAGGGTCTGAGGTCCACCAACTATACAAAACCTTTTAGAAAGTAACACTGATTCCTCAAAGGCAAAATAAAATAGGGTTATTTTAATTTCATACCATAAACCCAAATTAATCTCACCAGGACATGTTTAGTGCCCTTTGATCGAGGAAAGTGAGATTTAGTAGAAATTCTACCAAATGCATAAATGTAAATGATGCAGTCCATCTTAAAACCTGTTCCTCCTTGAGCTTCTTTTTATTAAATATACTTTAAATACATCCACTCTGGCGTTCAAATGTTTGGCATCAGTAATATTTTTAATGTTTTAAAAAGAAGTCTCTTCTGCTCACCAAGGCTGCATTTATTTGAAAAAAGAAAAAAAGATTATTATCAGTGTTGAAAACAGTTTTCAGGATTATTTGATGAATAGAAAGTTCAAAAGAACAGCATTTATCTGAAATTGAAAGCTTTTGTAAAATTAAAATTGAAAAAAAGTGAAAATTTTGTGAAAATGAAATTGAAAGCTTTTACATTATACACTACCGTTCAAAAGTTTGGGGTGAGTAAGATTTTTATTTTATTTTATTTTTTTTGGAAAGAAATTAACGAAATTAGTACTTTTATTCAGCATGAATGCATTAAATTGATCAAAAGTGACAGTAAAGACATTTATAATGTTGCAAAATATTCTATTTCAAATAAATACTTTAATAAAAAATAAATTCTTTTGAACTTTCAACCTTGATAATAATAATAAATATTTCTTGAGCATCAAATCAGTATATTAGAATGATTTCTGAAGGATCATGTGACCCTGAAGACTGAGTAATGATGCTGAAAATCCAGCGTTGCATCACAGGATTAAATTGCATTTTAAGTGAAAAGTGAAAGTGAAATGTGAAGGCCAAATATGGTAACCTATACTCAGAATTAGTCTTCTGCATTTAGCCCATCCAAGTTACTGCACCACGTTGTCCACCAAAATATGTCTTTGCATTTATTTGGAATGTATTTACTAACTTTGATTCATTAGTTAGAATTCAATGTTAAGTTTGATCAATGTCAATATAGTTCAATATTTGGACATTTCCCAGGCTCTAAAAAGTGTGTAATGTCAACCTTGTTATCTGTTAAAACTAGTTTTGTTGAATTAAAAAAGAATCCACATATATTAACTGTAAACCATATGTATCAACTTTTTTATTTTTCAACATTTATAGCAGTTAAAGTTCATTATAAAAACAATTACAATGAGCAGCTCTCTCTAATGTCAAATGATATATGATAATGCTTTACTTCATATTAAATGTCATATCTGAAATCAAATCTGAAAATCTGGTATTGAAACGTTTTTTTAAACTAATGTATGTTTTTCTTACAGCAAATGTGTAGCGTTTTCAGTTTTTGCTGCATCGTGTGTGTAATGTATATGTATATTGTATGTGATTTATTAGGAAGTTGTACTTTACCTGACTCTTTCTCATTCTTCGGGCATGAAAGCTTTCTTCTCCTGTGAAAACAAGAACCATCGTTACATATATTGGGTTATTCCAGACCTCCGGTAAAACATTTTAAGTGATATGATATTGGTCTGCAATACCAGTACCAGAATGATATTTTCATTTAATACCAGTAATGAAAGTGAGTAGTAAAAAAATTTGATATAAAAATAAAAAACAACTCAAACTTTTGTCTTTTCTTTTGTGTCATACTACATATTAAGAACAAATTAATAATTATTAATAATATTTTGCATCATTGTTTTTCACTGAATTTCACTGAAATATGAAACAAACAAAACATTTAATGCCACAGTTTATTTTTGAATGTGTGGTGATGTTTCCTTCTGGAGTTCTTATAGTCATTCTGGGGCAGAAACAGGAAACTCTGGGGCATCTACGACAAACTACTGCTCTGGAACTGAGCAGCTCTGGGTCACGACAGAAACCCAAGCTCCCTGTCATCCATGAAGCCTCTGTGGCAGCAGTGAGCGTGAGGTCTGTGGAACATCTGTGTATTTCTGTGGAGGGAGCAGCAACAGGTACCTCTGGAGCATTCAGGGACCTCTAGGACCTTGTCAACTGACCGACTGGAGTTGCCAAGACAAGAAGCTCTGGGACCATCTGGGGTGTCTGTGAGCTCTAGGACCTGGTGGACCGTGACAGGACACTCTGGGGAGCACTGGGACTGGAGCAGGAGCAAGATGGAAATGCAGTGCGGAGGTCTTGGGCACTGGGGTGTGCATGATACAGAGCAAAATAATCAAAGAAAAACAAAGTGGCAAACAAACTAGCTATTTTCACATCCCTAGGCAGCAATACCGCAAGACGCAAATACTGCTGCCACAAGCCCTGGCGCCAGACGCTACCAAGGCTTGCCAGCCTCGCAAGACGCAAATGACTTGAAAGATGGAGAGGCCACTCGTGTCGGCCCGCCAGACGCTAAGCCGACTACAGAAGAGCACTTCCTGGGTGCTCTTGCCTTCATGACCTATGGGATGATCTAAACAAAAAACAAACAAAATCAGGGTTATTGTCTAACATCATACTTACATATACTTTTTACAAAATCTTTTTTAAAGGTTAGGAACCATAAACCAGTCATGGAGAAGGAGCCTGTCAAGATGAATCCTCTCCTCAGGCTCAGGATGCAGACAAGCATTAATCAAATGGCTGCATTCTATGTGGAAAGACAGGAGAGATGTTTGACTTAAACTTGATTACCTTAAACTTCTTTTACACCTGCTCTTTTAAATCATATATTTGAAGCAGTACAACTCACCTTTTGTCAAGCTCGGCAGATACCACAGCCAGTCCTTGAGCTTGTCCTGGTCGCTCTGGTCTAGGAAATATCCACACACCATTGAGTATAAAAGTACCCCCAGTGAAAACACGGTTGCTTGTCGCCCGTAGTACTTGCCCGTCTTGAAATATTCGGGGGGGCAGTACTGCAATGTGCCTGGAGGAAATAGATTTGTAAGTCTGAATTACTACCACTGTGTCATGTTCAATCATCAGCCTGTTTAGGATATGACATGACGTAACTCGTCACTACAGTTTAAGTCCCAAACAACTGCTATAATACATACCACTAAAGGTGTGGTAAGCCGTTTCATACAGCAGGTCAGCGCAGCCGAAATCAATTAGCGTCACGTCCAGTGTATCAGTGTTCACTAATATGTTCTCCTCTTTTATGTCTCTGTGGAAAACACCTCGGCTGCAGCAGCTGTTTGCAGCTTCAACCACCTGCCGCATCACATGGCGTGCAATCGCTTCATTGAAGATGCCCCCACAGCTTTGCAAAAAGTCAAAGAGATTGACGCAGGGCGAGGGCCGCTGCAGGACCATGATATAATGGTTGGGGAGGTCCTGCCACTCCAGCAATTTAATGATGTGGGGTGTACTGGGGCCCTTGTTAGCAAGGACTGTCAGTCTGATTTCCAGGGGAAGGGGTTTGGGATGATCAGGCTAGAAGAAAGACAATTATTCATGATGGTTAGATGGAGGTGGTTTCCTAAATCAGGTTTTAAGCCAGTCTTGGACAAATGGTTGTCAATTTTTTTCTAGTGAAAAATAAGTTGAAGTCTATAATTAACATTGATATACAATTGAATATAAACATCAACATAGAAAACGCAGTGTACTTACAATGTTAATATATTCCATGGCTTCTGGTTTTCGGGCAAGTTTCAGAGCAACCTGATCAACAAAACAAAGAAATTACATGTCATATGATATCACTCAAGTCATTAATACTCAACAGACATCTTATACTATTATGGGTTTCTCCAAATAATTTTAATTTACACACACACACACACACACATTACATTTATCACACACACATATATATATATATATATATACACACATATATAAACATACCGGAAGGTTGTCCGTGAACCGAACTCCGGCATAAACGGCACCAAATCCTCCTTCCCCTAGTTTATTGCCAATGTTGTACTTTGAGCAGATCTCTATTAAAAGAGATATAGGCTAACTGTAGTTGAGATCCAATTTAAAGCAGTTGCAGAAGTTTCTGCAGTGTTACATACTATTTTCAGTCTAAACAATATAATTAAATAATAACAATAATATATAAATAAATATATAAATAATATTATACAAGTAGTCTCAATGGTGACTCTATGGAATATTTGTACTTCAAAAAAATCTATGTAACTTAACGTAGCTCTAAAAAAATTAATCTGTATCAAGTAGCCATAAAAATGTGTGTATGTTTTGGGTTATAACAAACTCACCCTCGATGCTCATGCTCACGTCATCGTCCTGCTGATCTGTTTGAGGGGACTCAATCTCACCTTCAGACAGAATAACTGGACTGTCTTGGACACGAGGTTGAAGGAGCTCCTGCATCTTCTGCTCCTCAGAAGATTTGAGGGTGTCAAGACTGCTGCTAGGAGGCTCCTGATGATCACAGTCCTCTATAGTACATGTGATGTGCTCTAGAGAAATATGATCTGAATAGAGGAATTTAATTAAGATTAAAGTGTGAATAAATTGGAAAAAGTTCAACAAAATACAAAATTAGTATTGTAAACGAACCCAAAACAGAAAGACTTCAATACTGTATCAAAACATTACAGAGACAATAAGAAGATTAAAGCATAAACTATGCTAATATTATTTATTCATTTATTTAAATGATTATTAATTGTTCTAAAGTTCTCCTAAGGTGTATTGATGAAGTGATTCTTTGGTGTACAGAGCTCCAATATACTAAAAGGTGATGTGATTTACCATCAGTTGAGCTCTTAGAAGGTCCCGCCTCAGCCTCTTGCTCCTGATTCTCGCTCTGCTCCACGTTTTCACCCCGAGCTTTCCCACGCTTTCCAGCTCTGGGCCGAGAGAAATGAAAGCAGAACAGTCTCCTCCAAAACCTCCTTTTCTTCCTCACCCTCTTCTCCTCTCTCTCCTCCCTTCCTCCTCCATCTACCTCAGCAATACTAGCGCGCCTCTCCTCAAGCTGAGGAGGATTTGGCGCGTTGGCGGTGGTTTGCAGTGGTGCACGTGGATGTGAATTGTACACACACTCGCTACCTGTCGCTTTCTTCGCACGAGAAACTCGCTGACCCATGATAACAAAAATACAATGTTCGCTAATTCTCTCCAAACTACCTACAAAAGTCATATCAGAACTTTCACTCCTTTATATGAAAAACAGTCACTGAACTCTTCGAACTCATTGTGATGTCATAGGCGCTCGAGCGGAGCAACATCAAATCTAATGTCTAATGTTATTTATCATTTCATTCTTATCTAATGTTACAATTACTTGAAAATAAGATAATTACACAAAAAGACCATCCTCAATAGTTAGAAAAAGAAATGTATGGATAAATAAGAAAATAAATACTAAATATTTACATTATACATTAATATTATTAGTGTATTTAATGTTATGTATAATAATCTTCTTCATTTAATAAAATAGAATATCATGCATACTACTTGTGAATGTGTAGCTATAAATAAAATGTTCATATACTTGCACTGCATACAACTTATATTGATTTAAAACATAACAAGACTGAATTATTTGATGAAAAACACACTCTCTCTCTCTCTCACACACACACACACACACATATACACATACACACACAAATCACCACAAAAGTGTGAAATAAAGTGCAGCTTTTTTTAATCCTATATATAATACAGAGTTCATCTGTATGGTTCTTTGCCGTGACCAGCAGAGTATCAATAAACAATAATTTAAAAAATATATTGCAGAATATTAAAACCACACAAGAAAAAAAGTCCCTGGAACAACAACACTTTGTGAAAAAATAGTTTGAAAGTTCAGTTTGAACACAATATATTATTTACAAATATAACAATTTAAGTGCATTAACATGGTACAGAGTCACACTCTGTTAAAACCTTTTCATAATAAATTGTTAGTAGGCACATACAAAACTGACCTGATTCTAAAAAAAAAAAAAAAAAAAAAAAAAAATAAACAGACAGGTCAGCATGTATCAAAGACATCGCTACTACTTATTGCTAACTTGTTATCCTTATGGTCCATTTAAGCTCAACTTTAGACCTGTGAAATCCAGAAATCATAGATATATTGAAGCCACAGACCTATGAACTGCATCCTGGCACAACATCATACAGATACAACCTACAGCATCCCTCAATGGATGAAGTCACTGCACACTGTCAATCATTTACCAGCCTACTCACTCATATTGCTATGTTAAATCATAGAAGAGGTGTTTTGAAAAGCCATCTTGTCTTCACTACTGCTGCAGTGAAGTAGAAATGTAATGTTACTGCATTACATTATGATGAAGTTCTGTGACGTTTTCACATTTACATTCTATATTTCTATTCATGTTCATCTTCATTTCACCTGTCGCCTTGTCAGAGGAAATGCCATATTTATGATGCCATATTACATCACTGAAACATTATCAACTTTATTCTATGAAGACTCTTACAAAAAAATCCCTGCAGCTACATTTCTGTATTTGATAAAATTTTTAAAAATATTTCAGCATACTTAATATATACCTTTATAAACAAACTTCTTAATAAATATATATATATATATCTCCTCTTTAAATAAAACTCAATTTAAAAATGAAACTAAAGAGAAAAAAAGTTTCATTCACAGCAGTGCAGCGAACTGTTCAAGGTAGACGGTCAGGCCTTATGGTAGCCATTTTTGGGTTTTTTCAAGGGCTCAAAGTTCTCATAAATAGAGAGTGCAGCTGTGTTCTGGTAGATCAAATCTACATTGTTTCCAGTCCGAGACTTGATGATGTCCATGGCGCACTGGTTAAGAAACACATACTGATCCTGCAGAAGTAGAGAAAGAAAAGGCCTGCACTGTTAGAACATAAGATCCCGATTATGGTTTAACAAAACATAGTTATTGAAATTCTAATAATTTTGAAAATATATCCACTCTATTTTTCAGTGCAGAGGTACGCTATTTTCTGTGATAATAATAAATTAAAATAATATGATAACAAGTAACAGTTTGCAATATCAATCAGCATAATGGACAGTTTACAGTGTACAGCCAAAATAACTGGGAAAGACCGGAAGTCGAGACACACTTAAAAGGATAGATCACACAAAAATGAAAATTCTGTCATTAATTCCTCACTCTCATGTCATTCCAAACCCGTAAGACTTTCGTTCATCTTCAGAACACAAATAAAGATCTTTTTGATGAAATCTGACAGCATTCTGTCCCTCCATAGACTGCCTTCTCAACTTGAACTTTGACGCTTCAAAAAGTTCAAAAACAGATGGTAAAACTATTGTGCTGTGTAACCATGTGTTACGCAGCACGTTTGAGCTTCCAGAAGAGGTTTGATTTCATGCGTCAGGTTCGTTTGAGCTTCTGCGTATGTTCACTGATCAATGATTATATGTGAATAAAAGCCTATATTAAATCTGTTCATCATAAAAAGCGATCATGTCTCCTCAGACAATTTGGACTAGCCCGCTCAATTCATATGGATTCATTGTACGATCTCTTTATGAACTTTTTGAAGCAAAGTTCAAGTTGTGAAGGCAGTCTATGGAGGGACAGAATGCTGTCAGATTTCATCAAAAAGATCTTCATTTGTGTTCCGAAGATTAACTTTTATTTTAATTTTTGGGTGAACTAACCTTTTAAGTTACAAAGACTACACCCGTGCTATTACGTTAAGAATAAGGTGGATAAAAGAACACACAATCAGCACAGAGAGATGTATTAATGAATGTACCTCTGTTTGTACCATCAGTGGTCTGTGCATGCGTAAATTGTGGATGATCCCATATACATCCACTAAACCATCCCGCTCGATCTGAAAGATTAACCGATCGATGGCGATGAAGGTTCCCGTCCGGCCCACACCGGCACTGTATTATGAAAACAAAAAGTGTGCAGAAAATTATACTTTGTCTTTGTGGGAGTATAATAATAAAACAGTGTTGAGTAGATATGTTTGTATATTCGAGAGCTCAGGAACTGTTCAAGTACCTGCAGTGCACAAGAGTAGGTGAATGTCTTGAGTACTGGTCCATGTGTTCTCGCACCAGGTGTCTGAAGTTGATGAGAAGCTCGGTGGTCTCAGGAACTCCATGGTCTGGCCATGCGGTGAAATGGAAGTGACGAACTGATCGAGTCTCTGCTGTTTTCACCTGTCATGACAGGAATCATTTATCCCGAAACATTAACACAGTACTTTACGCTAAATGATGATAAAGCATATTGTTACAAGACATAACATTAATATATTACAAACATAGTACCAATTAAGATTCCTAGAATCTGTGATGTACTTTGTTCAAATGTATGATAATTTTTCATCATAAATATGTTATGCATACATACACAAAGTATAGGCACCAAAGCAGTATAAAAAATTTAAACACTGAAAAAACTGTTTTTGTGGTCATTTAGAGTTACAGAATCATGGGTCTATGTCTAATATTAATATAGACTTACATTTTTCACTTCAAAGTCACGTAAAGTCCAGTCCTCCAATGGGATCTCAGAAGTAGTCGTCACTGTCAGATTGTTAAAATGATTTATATCTGCTGGCCAGTATTCCTCACATTTGACCTGAGAGGAACATTATGGCAACATATTTAGACGATAATCTGAATGAGGAATTGAACTTTGAATATGTAGTGGTCAAGCGATTTAGGTGCTGGTAAAGACATGTATGCTAATCTGACAATAAAATTGAATGAAACATGAAGAATGAAGATCACAGATAAAGTGAAGCATGAATGTATACTGTACCCGTCCCTGCTCGTTGCATTTGGTGAGCATGACAATAGTCTGCACATTTTTCTCCCAGATCAGTCTCCAGAAGTCATTGACAGTGCAGGGCAGTGGCCCTTGGGCTGCGATAAACTCCTTCTTCGATGCGTAACCCTGGAAAAATCACACAGTTAGTGTGACAATTATGTGAAAAGCTAAATATTTTTTTGGCGTTTTTCCTACCGGCATGTAGCTGGCATTGATGTAGTCATCAAATGGGCTGCCGAGCACAGAGAGCTTGACACGAGATGAATCGTCTGTTGAGAAGACATGAACCATTATAAATATGTCCAGAACAAACTAGATGTGAACTTGGTGTTGTAAAACACAGGTTCTTACATGGCAGCACATTGTTATAACGATTCTTGGCTTTGTTTTCAGGGGCCAGAGCAACAGTCTTCGGCTGATTTGTCCCAACCGGCCTTAGATCCTACAAACACACACACAAACATTTATTTAATCCAACATTTATTTTCTGTGCCATTTGATTTTACTATATTTACACAAATAACTAAACATCTGTAATAAAGCATTTGATTCTGAATGAAGAGGAACACAACATGGTCAAATCAAACCAATCAGACATTGCTACTACAGTTTTTGGACCAAACATAATGGTGATGTAATGGTGGTATGGAAATGTAGTTGCAATACTTGCAATGCCAGTCAATCATTATTTATTATTATAGTTGATCAGGTGTAAATCTACAAAGAAACCAAAGAAATAAATCACCTCAAATTCTTCAGCAAATCCACAGAAGGAATCAGCCCTTTGCCTCCTGTAGTAAGCCTCATAATCCTCCACCTTTATTGGATCACTCCTGTGACACCATTGAATAAAATGTGATAGAAAATGTGCATTTAAACTATACAAAACCCCACAGAACGCTGTATTTAAACAGCATAATGCAGTATATTATGATATGCCAATACAATAATACATGAACATAAGATCTTTTTTCTGTAAGGTTTATGTTCAAGTTTGGGAAATCACCATTGCTATTATGAGACTTTTTACATTCTTTCCCATTAAAAAAAACAAAAACAGACATGACATGACATTATTCAGTGAAATCTTGAATATATGCACAAATAAAATAAGAGTGAACAAATATGTATGATTACTTACACTTTGTTTCTGCAAGAAAACAAACAAACAAACAAACAAACAAAAAATATTAAAAGGCTGTTTTCTATTGTTTGTTTCCAGTGTTTGTTAAGTTGTTTTGAGGAGAGCAGTATACTGACCTTAAAGAGTGGATAGGAACAATAATAGAATCATCTTTTCTTTGCTTCCTGTGATCATGAGAGCATAAATGCCAAAGTTTACACACCAAAGTTTATCCAGTTTAAAGGCCCGTTCACACCAAGAACGCTAACTATAAAGATAACTAACTAGGGGCTGTTTTATTTTAAACAGAGCATACTGGCTCTTTTTTAAATAAAACAGACAGTGTGCCAACGTTGTAGGCTAGGGGGTAGTTTTGCGCAGCTGCAAAGTAAATTAATATTTATGAGATAAACTGATATTTCACGTGTAGATTAATTTATTTCTACACAGAATTAAGCCCTGACTCTGCACCAGTACGATTTGTGTCAAGCCATTCACTAGTCTGATTATTTGATGAGAAAGAGATGAAATGTAGAATAAACGCGTTAAGAATCGTACAGCTGTAGAGCGAGGGACTTTTATTCTGTTGAGCGGAACTGATGAACAACTGATGACGACATGGTTTGATTTCTGGTTGACCACATGTACAGATCGAATATTCAAGCCGATTACTCGTTTCCAACATCCAAACGAAAAAAATTGATAATCAAGCCAATTTTTTAGTTTTTTAGTTTTCTTTTTAAAAATTAAAAACGAAAAAAAAAGTGCAGTTCTCTTGTTTTTCTGGTTTCAATGTTAAATCAAAAAACGATTTGGTTGGCTGTCAGTGTTTTATCGTTCAACAGTTGGAAAAAAAAAAATCATTGTGAAAGTGATCCTGATGATATCGTTTCTCTATATCAGTGGTCTCAAACTCAATTCCTGGAGGGCCACAGCTCTGCACAGTTTTGCTCCAACCCTGATAAAACACAACTGATTCAGCTAATCGGGTCTTCAGGATTACTAGAAACCAGAGATTGAGGGTCTGTATCGCTTACCATTGGAGAAAAGAAACTTAATCACATGCGGCACCTCTCAGGTCACAACATTCCCTTGTCTGCCTTCTCTTAAAAAAATATAATCTACATATAGTTCCCAACGAAAGTATCGTTTAGTGTAAAACATGCTGAAGATTAGCAAACAGGCTGTCCATTAATTAAATGATTAGCTATTTCCCCACAAAAGCTGTTTAATTAGCATAGTGAAGCCTATCATCCATTGACATCCATTCAAAACATGGCCTCTTGTCTCCTTCCCCATTTAAATTCTTTTGTATTTAGAACAATTTTTAGAATTATATCTTTATCGTTATAGATATAGTTATCGTTCTTAGTGTGAACGGGCCTTAAGTCATATTAAATTCTCTAAATCTATCATCTCCAACACACAATCCAAATCAAACCATTAAAACACTCTAAACATCAAAAATTATGAATGAGATGTATAAAATGTCTTACCGTCTACAAACCACAACCCAGATGATGATTACAACAAAAACAGCAGCAACACAGCTTCCTGCAGCTGCTCCTAGAATTACCACTGAAGGATGGAGAAAGACTTATCAGTTCAGTCAAGTCAAGAACAATAAAAAAGTATGGAATTGTTGATCAAACTTTATATAATTTATATACATTCCAAAGCTTTTCAACTGTGGCTCTAGAGTTTCAGATGGAAAGACTATCCAAATGATGGACCAAATCCATTAATTATACTGGATAATTAACAAATCATTCGGGAGCACATTCATTGGTATGGTTATTGTGTTACCAAGTCAATTAAAAAAACAAAACTAAAAAAGAAATAAGAATGAGAATGTGCTTGTCATTTACACACATCAAAAAAAATTTCATGTGACATTAGCAGGGATGTGTTACTGAAAAATGTATTAAGTGCTTTAAATATTGAGAGAAAGTCTCCCAGTGGTTACCTGGGTTCTGTGGCAGAGTGATGGGACTAAAGTCAGATATGGAGTAGTATGAATTAGACACATCCACTAAACTGTTATTTATCTCCAGATGAGTGAAAGTGACGATAGCAAAACTGCAACAAAATCAAACACATGACAACATAATGCAGAAGACATAATAACTTTGTGTGATTAAACACAGTATTCCAGAATATGGAGACAGCATTATGAAGCATTAGTAGTTCAGTTTAGTTTAGCGATGGAAATATCAATAACACTGTTATGATGGGTTTAATGTACGCAGCACTGAAGTTATTGCAAAGTATAGGAAGTGTATTGATTTACTTGTAACTGCCTTTGGATAGTTCTCCATTTTTGTAACTATTCCACATAGTTTCATCTCCAATTATGATTGTTTGGCCCTGCACACTTCTAGACCCTGTTGTGTTTTTGACAGCAGCCAGGAATGTGTTGCACTGCTCTGCTTTCCAGTCCTCATAGGTGTTCAACAGGCATTGATCCATCTTAGTCCCTCTGCAATCTGCAGAAGGCAAAACTCATATTTAGTGCACCAAAGACACTATGATTACAATCAAACTCTTCTTTTTAAATACATGTATTGCGAAAGCTGTTTTTAACTTTCATTTCCTTTTTTACTCCCCCATATTGTATGATATTATATGATATATTATATATTGACAAGCATATCATACATCAAAAAAAGAATAGTAATAGAGCAATAAAAAGAAAAATTAAGATCAAACACATTTTGATAAAATATAATAAACTGATAAGCACTACCGTTCAAAAGTTGTTTTTAAAGAAATTGAAACTTTTATTCAATAAGGATGCAAAAGTGACAGTAAATATATTTATAATGTTACAAAAGATCAATTTTAAATAATCGCTGTTCTTTTGAACTTTCTATTCATCAAAGAATCCAGAAGAAAAAAAAATTATACAAAAATATAAATTTATTTGATAATAAAAAATGTTTCTTAAGCAGCAAATAATCATATTATAAAGATATCTGAAGGATCATGTCACTATCTACTGTTTGCCTGACCTGACGAAGACCTCTTTGGTCGAAACGTTGTCTTTTTATTAAATTCTGAGAGCAGCAATGGCAGTGTGCAGTTCTTTTTTGGTTTATTTTACACTGAAGATTATGACAATGCTAAAAATTCAGCTTTGACATCATAGGAATAAATCATTTTAAAAACGTATTAAAATAGTAAACGATTATTTTAAATTGTAATTATAATTCTTCTTATTATTATTCACAATATTACTGTGTATACTCTAGTTTGATCAAATAAATGCAGCCTTGGCGAGCATAAAAGACTCCATTCAAAAACATTTTAAAAATCCTACTGAGCCCAAACTTTTGAACCGTTGCGTAAATTAGTATTTTTTTTATTACCTGATAATTAAAGACAATTAAAGACAATAATATAGCAGTAAAATGTTACACATACAAAAGATAAACTATAAATGAATTTTAGAGAATTACAAAAGAAGACACATAAAAGTCTCAGGTTTATTAGACATACCATCTGTGCCGGAGGAGACAAGCACACCATAATGGATCACAGGACCATTTGTGTCTTTAAAGATGTCTTGAGCAAGACTCACAGTAAACTTGTTGTACTGTATATCAGTTACACTCACTGCGGTCATATTAGGTGTAACAGGTTCTACAAACACAGGAAAACAAGAAATATGTGATGTGCACCCACATAAAAACAAAATATGAAACAGATATAACTCTCCTTACTTGTGAAACCGGTCCTGCAGGAGATCTCCTTCACTGTGCTTTGCTTCCCACAGCCTTGAGTCCAGAGCTTGGCATCGTACAGAGTGTTGTACTTTAGTCCATAGAAGTTATAGTTTAGATTGGTGGTTTGATTTTTCTCTAACTCTTCTGAAGAGTGAAACAGCTTGATTTCAAATGTCTGGGTGTCACCAGGAGGACGGCTCCATGAGAGGCTGAGCATTGGTACGGTTAAATTAGGTCCCGTACAGGTCACCTCGTTCACTGGTGCTGCATCTGAACACAGCAAAACACACCAAAGACAATATTACTTTCCCTTTAATGAATCAAGACATTCAGAACCATTTCTAATGACCTTGACCAGACTAAGGAGTTTCTTGATTACTTATTTTAAATCATTTTTAAAGTAGAAGCTAAAAAAAAAAAAAAATTACACATACAGCACAAGAGAACTTAATGCTGAATTCTGCAAATTTCATAGAGTCTAAGTTCTTAAGAAAAGTATATATACAAAATATAACAGCTTATAGTGTGTTTGTACTAACCTGTACATGATTGCAGCCACACAGCATCTCCTTCTGTGTTGTCAGAAGTGCTGCTCTGCACACTGATGTTATAGAGCGTTGAAGGCAACAGTACGGCAATCATCACGCTATTATTTAAGCTGGTCATGTTGCTCTTTACCTTGCCACTGTACAGCCTCACTATATATTTCGGAACACCTTCCACTCTTGTCCAAACTAAAGAGATGGCATGTGTTGTTGTGGAATGAACTTGTAGGTTTTGGACAGGATCAGGCTCTGAAAACAGATGCAGACGGAAGGATGAGGACTTGAGGAGATTTCAATGCACATATTCATGGTAGTTTTATGAAAATCTTAAAGGCACAGTTAACCCCAAATTTGTCAATATTTACTCACCCTCAAATTATTTCAAGCCTGATTGAATGTCTTTCTTATGTGGAACATAGAAGGTGACTTTTATTTATTTATTTAATATTTTTAAATATGTAATTTATTGCTGTGATGGCAAATCTGTAATTTCAGCAGCCATTACTCCAGTCATCAGTGTCACATGACCCTTCAGAAATCACTGATGGTAACACTTTACAATAAGGTTCATTTGTTAACATTAGTTATTGTATTAACTGATATGAACTAACCATGTGCAATACATTTGTTATAGTATTTATTCATCTTTAATAAAAATACTGTTGTTCATCGTTTGTTCATGTTATTTCACAGTGCATAATTAATGTTAACAAATGCAACATTTGATTTTAATCATGTATTAGTAAATGTTTCAATTAATAGTAACTGAGATTGATAAATGCCTTAGAAATATTGTTATTCTTAGTTCAAGTTAATTAATTTAGTTAACTAATGTAAGCTTATTGTCTAGTGTTACCACATTTTTAATTATTATGACAAATATTGAAAACGATTGTGCCTGCTGCAAAAGAACAGCATTTATTTGAAATGGAAATCTTTAACTCTTTAATCTTTAATCACACTTTTGATCATTTTAATGTGACCTTGCTGAATGTTGTGGAATTACTTTTAAGAAAAACTTATTGAACTTACTGGTGGTTACATGATGTGTGACAGAATCACTCTGGAAACCCATTGGCCCTACAGTAGTCACAGAAACATTATAGGATGTTCCAGATCGCAAGCCGTCCACAAGGAAAGTGTTATTAGAAGTGAGATATAGGCCGGTGTTATAGCTGGACCAGTAGGCCAGGCTGTAGTTGAAGCTGCCAGCTGTCATGTTCTGAGCTTCAGCCCATTGAAACCACACTGAATGATTGCTCTTTAACACATCCTTAATCTCTCCTGGTCTGTTTGGATCTGCAACATACACAATCATAATCTATAAACACTAGTACAATCCAATATGGTGCATGATTATTTATAAAAGTCTGCCACATGAAATCCTGACTGTAGTTTGGGGTTGAATACTCACAAGTGGCCATGGTTACTGGAAGTGATGTTTCCTGGAAGTCTGCATTGACAGTCGTGAGTGTGACAGTGTAGACAGTCGCTGCTTTTAGCTGAGAGAAGGTATGATTGTGTTCAGTGTTATTGAGAACTGTATAGTTGCTCCATCCTTCACTGCTGATGTTCAGAATGTACCCGTCCAGCCCACCAACAGGATGATCCCACATCACCAAGATTGAGTGATTAGAGCCTTGATTATCTAGTTTGGGAATCGCTGTAGAGGGCTCTGTAGAGAGAAAGAGAGAGAATGAAGAAATTTCCCTTCAAGAGCAATAATTACCCAGATTGTTTGGATCAAAGGGAGTATTTGTGTTTGATTCTCCTTGTTGGAGTGTGTTTGGGAGTACATACTTGTGTGGACAGAGGTGTTCACTGGTTCTCCCAGAATACGGCAGGCCAAACTATATACACTGAACTGACAGAGGGTGCCAGGCTGCAAGTCTTGTACTGTGATGTTTTCAAAGGAAGTAGACAAGTTCCTACTGTTTTCTGTGCAGTTGGACACTAATACAAGGTAGGAAAACCCATCATGGTACTCCTGAGGACGGGACCAGTTCAGCCTTACAGCAGAAACATTCAGGACGTCCTTTCCCACATTGAAAACTGGAAACGGCTCTGGAAAACAAACATACCACTGACTGTAGCACAGATGTGATAACACGATATGTAGCAAGAACGTACACAGTACTGTGTTATCATGCAGTGTAGTTACTTACTAGTGCAGGCAGTTAGAAACTGGGGATCAGACTTGGTGAAATCTGCCGTCTGCGTGAAAATGCTGATGTTGTATGGACTAGCTGACTGCAGTGACAGTAGCTGCGCTGTGGTGATATTTACAGTCTTCTGGTTAAATGTGCCATTGGGGTGTTTGAAGGCGAGCAGGTAGGAGTAACCAGATTGCTGAACATCACGTTGCTGCCAGCTCAGAGTTAAACTGGTCTCGGTGTATCCATTCACTCTCACATCACTTACAGCAGTAGGATCTGAAAATCATTTACAAAAAACATACACATCCTTCAGCAATGTTCGGTTCAAAAATGGGCCGTACAGGGCCGTGTGGGTCCTATTCAGTAACTAACTTCATTAACCATTAATGAAGCATGCAATAACCACATTTTTATGTTCCTTTAAGGGATGGTTCACCCAAAAATGAAAATTGTCATCATTTAGTCACCTTCATGTTATTCCAAACCCACAAGACTTTTTTGGAACACAAATTTAGATATTTGAATTATTTTCTCATCTTTTTTGTCTGTCCGTTAGAAGTCTTTTCATGCTTCAAGTTCATAAAAACATCTTAAAGAAAACCATATGAATTGAGTAGTCTAATCCAACTCTTCTGAAGAGACAATGTCACTTTAACAAATTTATTCAGGCTTTAATTCACATTGATCAATGCACATATTTCACATCAAATATGGAAATACGGAAAACTGAAGGTCAACTGTACTAGCTTGACATGCTAGAAACAAATTTGTTCTTGTGTGCCAAGCAAGCACATTACTAAGTTAAATTTGCTAAAAAATATATATATACATATTTTAATAAATGTTAATACATTTTTATTTTTTTTATTTTTTTTATTTATATATATTTATATATGTGATAAAGGCAATGTTGAAAGTTTTTCAGATTCTTGTCTAATTATAATATATATATATATATATATATATATATATATATATATTAGTATAAAATCTCAACACAATTTCAAAATATTGTATTGTTGAAATCTATTTTTTTCTGAGAAAGAGTTCAAGCCGGGTGTATGTATTCATGTATTCAACTCGTGAGACTTGTGTATAAACATGGATAATTACAAATGTGCATTGCTTACTTGTATATGCAGTGAGACTCTGAGGAGAACTCAAATATCCCAGTGCACCAACAGTCCTCACAGTGATGCTATACGGGACACCTGCACTGAGTCCTGTCAGAGAGCTGTAGTTTTGGCTGCAGTTCACTGGGCTTGAAATGAGTGTGCTGTTGCTGTACTGCAAGAGGAAGTAGTGGGACACTGTGCTCATGTTAAGGGGCCGAGCCCAGCTGATAGACAGAGAGTTTGTGCTCCGCTCGGTCCTCAACTCGCCAGGAGGAGTAGGCACTGAAATGACAACAATGTACACAGATGTGATAAACACACAGGCCTAGAGCACCACCTACAGATCATCATATCACATTTTCCTAACCAAGTCAAGTTATGAAACCTGTTAATGCTTTTATAAATGTTTGCAATAATTGTAACAAAATATCTAATGATGACTATCTGTAAATGTAAACTCAAACTTTACAACTTTGATCACATACAGCACTACAAAAAATAAAACACATCACATACAAAACTAGCGCAATTTATCTAAAAACTGTATAGTGGTGTGAACAGTGTAATATCCTTTCTTGAAAAAGACATACTCTAATAGTGTCACGATCACGTCTGTTCCTGTCACTGTTCCCGGACTACATCTCCCATCATCCTCTCTGCCACTCACCTGCACACACTTCACACTAATCACTGATCACCACACCCAGCTGCAGCTCATTACCAGGACTATAAAGGACCTTCACACACACCACCTCACCGCGAAGTCTTGATTACCCTGTGTATCATTTCCGAGTGTTTCCCTGTGTTTATTGTCTGCCTGTTTATTGTTTCTGATCCTGCCTGTTTCCTGTTTACTGACCCGTTGCTGCCTGTCCTGACCCTTGCTTTGCATACCGACCTGTGAGTGATATCTGCCTGTCCTGATCTTTGCTTGTTCCTTGACCACGATTCTGCCTGTCCCTTGCTGTTCCTGTTTGCTCCTGTTTGACCCTGCCTGTACGACCACTCTCACTTTAATAAAAGCTGCACATGGATCTCTGCCTCAGTCCCGCTTCGTTACAAATAGCACTTCCAGTGTGATATGCCTGGTTAGAACAGACTAGTCAGCTCTTTGTTTCTGAAAGCAAATGTCTTACTTCCTTTTCTCACAAAGTGCATGCAAATGACATTACAATAGAGCACAGATTGTGTTATATGCGAGTAGTTCTTCTAAGTGCTTGTACACGAGCTATTCAGTGTTTACTTCAGAATGTGTGAGGGGTCTTACAGGTGGCATTTGACACACTATCGCTGTCCTGCTTTATGGGTCCACTGATGCTTGTCACAATGACAGAGTAAGCAGTTCCAGGCAGCAGGTCTGAGAAAACCACGGTAGTGTTATTCGTTCGGTTCTCAGTCTTTAAAACGGTTCCGTTCAGCAGGATTTTGACGTTGTAGAGACTCACAGTACCAGCAGGTGGTCTCCACTCCACTCGTATACTCTGAGTAGTGGATACCGCAGAAATATTCGATGCTTTACCAAGATCTGATGACACAGAATAAAAGGGGAAGAAAAAGAGGGTAATTATTGAACAGCACAGTGGTATAGACAGTGTCCTGTAGAAATGTGTGGTATAAATACAATGTCAAAATACATCTCTAGATTAAAAAAAAAAAAACTGCCTTGTGGTGTGTAGTATAAAAGAGATGTGTTTGAGTAATGTGTGAATTGTAATACCTGTAAATGCAGAGATGGCTACAGGTTCAGAGATCATGCCGTTTACTACAGCTTGCACAGTAAAGGTGTAGCTGTTCCCAGGGTTCAGGACAGAGATCTGTGTGGTCTCACTGCTAGTCTGTATCCATCGTTCCCCATTTACACTCACATTATACAGATATGAAGATTTGTTGTTCCTCTGATAAAACCAGGACAGGCGCATCTCAGTGGTGCCGACAGGAGAGGCGGTTAAATTAGTCACCGGCAATGGCTCTGAAAAAGAATTCACAAAATGTATATTCTGCATTAGACGTATTGTGTGTGTGAATTACAGTAAGCAAAGACTAAAGACCTTAGAAGCCATACTGAATTTAACGTGAATAAAAACAAGGCTCTGAAAGATGGACTTACAGCCTTTACCATGACATGCACTAAATAAAGTTCACAGATCACATGGAATTGTCACAACTCACAACTTTCAAAACTGTTAGGGAACTTTGGTCTACTGAAAGTCTTTTGAAATGGTATTTTGTCAGCTGAACAACTGACAGGTTGTTAAACAACAGTACGATCCTTTGAACACACTGTACTTCTATCACAGCCTCATTTTCATTTTTATCAAAAATGATAAAGTATGTGCAAATGTTAACATTGACGCATGATGCAAAAAGCCCATTAGTTGACTGAAAACCTCATTAGGACAGACAACATTATTTATTACACATTAGAAAGTAGTAACACATTAGTAAATTAGTAACATTTTAGAGAGCGATGTGTAGTTTTAGACTCACTGGTATTACACTGTATGAACTGTGAGGGTCCAGATATGTTGGCAACTATTATGAGTGTTCTGACGCTGCAATTATACAGAGTCCCAGGCTGCAACTGAGTAATCTGATAATTGTTGGATGTGGTACTGAGAGTCTGATCGGGTGAAGAGATGCTGACACTGTAGGAGAACAGGTTGGAGGTCCCATTAGGGGGAAGCCACGTCAGATTAACTGAACTGGTGCTGACAGCAGAAACCACCAGATTTTGCACTGCATTAGGAACTGTAAAACACAAACAACCACACACTCAGTAAAAATATACTGTAAACCTAATTGTGGAGTTAATTTTTAGTTAACACCATTAAGAGCTTAGGTTAAATGCAGTTTTCTGTACAGTACCTGTATATGCAGTGAGATTTACAAGTGAGCTCCTGAGATCTTTTACTCCTATGGTGACCACAGCGATGTCATACTGACTGCCCGATAATAAATTTGTGAGCATTGCATTTAAAGAGGAGGTTTGATTCAAAATCAGGTTGACCCCTGACAGACTGGATCTATACGACACTTCATAGGACACGATCAATCCATCCATTGATAAGGGTTTTGACCACAGCAAAGAAATAGATCCATTAGTCTGGCCGCTCACGCTGAGAGCTTCAGGCGGGTTAGGCTCTGAGGGGAAACATCACATACACACACTATAAATGCTCCTGCAGATGTAATAAATGCATTAAGGTTTTGTTTGATGTTCTGATGATGAGATGGAGTGTGTGAAGCTTTTCTGACTCACTAGTGGCAAACTGCACAATGTTAGAGATGTTCTTCAGGGCTCCACTGACGGAGGTGACTATGAGGTTGTAAACACGTCCTGCCGTGAGGGTACTGATGCTGATTACTGAAGAGTTGGTTGAGACGGTGATGATCTTCAACTCAGCAACGGACACGCTCACCTCATATGAGTCCACATGACCGAGAGGGGGTGTCCAGGCCAAGGTCAAACTGCTATTAGTGAAATTCAGCAGAGTGATATTCTCCACTTGTGCTGGAACTGAACACGGGTAAACAGACCTTCATTAACATACATACACAACCGTCCAAAAGTTTGGGGTCAGTAGTAAGAAATTAAAATATTTCTTCAAGAACAATGCATTGAATTGATCAACAAATGACAGTAAAGACATTTATGATGTTACAAAAGATTTCTTTTTCAAATAAATGTTGTTCCTTTGAACTTTCGATTCATCAGAATCCTGAAGAATCCTGAAAAAAAATGTATCACGGTTTTCATAAAAATATTAAGCAGCACAACCGTTTTCAACATTGATGATAATAATAATAATAATAATAATAATAATAATAATAAGAAGAAGAAGAAGAAGAAATATTTCTTGGCCACCAAATCAGCATGATTTCTGAAGGATCATGTGACACTGGTGAATGAGTAATGGCTGATAACATAAAATAAATAAAATTAAAAAACACACTCAAAAAGAAAACAGTTATTTCAAATTATAAAAATGTTTCCCAATATTACCGTTTTACTGTATTTTTGATCAAATTAATGCAGCCTGGAAGAACTTGAGAGACTTTTTTCAAAAATACTAAAACAAGTTTATCAACCTCAAACTTTGAATGGTAATGTAGAAGTACATTTCACAGCCATTGCTATCCACACACAAACCTTGGATGGATTTACTCCACATTACAATAGAGACATCTTTAAACCCCCTTCTCTCTTCTGCCTAGGGCTGGGTATTGACACGATTTTCATGATTCGATTCAATTACTATTCACATGCTTTCGATTTCATCCGATTACGATTCGATTCAATATCCATTATTTTGGATGTATCAGTTACAGTAAATGGCAAATTTTCTAGAGGAAAAAAAATCTCTTGCTAAAAAACTAATGCTGTAAACTACACATGTAAGCCAGCTGGTACTACTATAATAAGGTTAAATTAACTTATTTATATACAAACACTTAAATGATGTTTTTATTATAAATAAAGTTTAAAATTACATAATCATATTTCTACTCCAATTCATTTTTTTTAAATATAAACATTTAAATCATGGCTGTCATAACTGATTTATTCAAACATGCATTAAATAATGAACATTAAGAACATTAAAAATTATAATGAATATGTAACGGTGTGTAGCTATATTTATCAGAATGTTGCTCTCTAGAGTTCATATTTCTAGCTGCCTAACGAGTTTATGGTCACTGATTATTAGTGGCGTGCTTTACTCTTAACATTGACATCTTCCTTGTTAAATGAATTACTTTACAACAAAAAAGAAACCAAATACAATTTTATTTTGTAATTTTACATTAACAATGTTTTGATAAATGGAACATTACAATCTTAATCTCATCAAGTTAGTGTTTCAAGCATTTCTACATTTATTCCAAAATAACTAAAGGCAATAATAATTTAAACGTAATTTTTTTGTGTATTGATGTTTTTCTTTTTGATTGTCAACTTAGGCCATTTTGGATCATTAGTCATGCTCCGTAAACACTGTCTGTCACAGACACGAATTGTATTTTTAATTTCACCAAGCTGATTGCACTAAAAAACCCAGCAGTCATCATGCTTCCAGTCCATTTCAAGTTTGATTTTGACGTGACAAAGCAGTGATATCTTTCTGGGTGATCTGATTACTTACTTTTCAATTATTCTTCCCATTGACGCCGTCAATTGTTCATTCAAACTGACGTGCGGATGTCAACAAGAGGCGGGATTTATCGCACAAACCAATCATATCCAATCATAAGCAATTACATCCAATCATAGCGCGATGGAGACGTTGCCTCCTCTCACGTGACTTTCCCCCATTCATTCTCAATTACCCCCCACAAAACCCACCGCACGCTTTAGGGGTCTAATGGTTTTCTATGAGTGTAAATGGAGGCATGACTCCTGTTGTAACTTTACCTGTGGGTGTCGCTGTTGGGCAGTGTTCCTTAAAGGGTTAGTTCACCCAAAAATGAAAATTATGTCATTAATGACTCACCCTCATGTCGTTCCAAACCCGTAAGACCTCCGTTCATCTTCGGAACACAGTTTAAGATATTTTAGATTTAGTCCGAGAGCTTTCTGTCCCTCCATTGAAAATGTATGTACGGTAGACTGTCCATGTCCATAAAGGTAATAAAAACGTCATCAAAGTAGTCCATGTGACATCAGTGGGTTAGTTAGAAGTTTTTGAAGCATTGAAAATACATTCTGGTCCAAAAATAACAAAAACTACGACTTTATTCAGCATTGTCTTCTCTTCCGGGTCTGTTGTCAATCCGCGTTCACGACTCCGCAGTGACGATGTTGCTGACGTGTTATCCGGTGCGCCCAAGCTTCATTTACAGTCTGAGGGAGACGCACGCTGTAAACAAAACAACCTTCGCAAACATGTCTAAGAATTTCGACACAGAGGAAGCATTTTTTATGCTCAGCCATATTTATTTGAACCCGAATACACGGATGAAGAACTAAGAGCGATGGAAGAAGCTCCGACACAGCAGCAACCGCTGTCACAAGCAGCGCCATTGCGGCATCGTGAACGCGGATTGACAACAGACCCGGAAGAGAACCCACTGAAGTCACATGGACTACTTTGATGATGTTTTTATTACCTTTCTGGACATGGACAGTATACCGTACATACATTTTCAACGAAAGCTCTCGGATCTAACAGAGGTGGAAGTAACGAATTACAACTGCTAGTTTTTTTGGGGTTTTGTACTTTGAGTACATTTTTATTTCTGTAATTCTGTAATTTTACCAATGAATACCCTGCGGCCCGTTCTCAGTCTCTCATCTCCCCGACAGCGAGTGACACACACCCGCCTCCTCCTCCTGTCACTCGTTTCAGTTACAGCGCAGGATTGCAGGTATTGCATATAATTTTAATCATACCCGCAGGTGTGTGGAGAGCGCATTATTGTAACGCGACAGCAGGTTCATGTAATGGCAGAAAACGACGCGAGCTCTCAAATATACAAGTGAACTGCCTCTCCTCTCACTTAGATGAGTGCGCGCTCTGTGTAGTGTGCGATCGCGAATCTCTCTGTGCTCTTAAATTAAACGTTGTCAAAAATTATCAATCAGAATAGACTTCCATGTCTGTCCGATGAAAATGCTACAGGAAATCTTATTGGCTATAAGTGAAATGCACCAGAAAGTCTCAACAAACAAAGGTGGATCTTTAATTTCTTTACAATGTAGATGTGTGTTTCAGAATGGGGCATTTGTATGATTTTTACATATAAATAACCTAGTCTGTCTAACTGCATCACTGCATACAGACATTACAGGTCAAACCCCTCTGATGTTCTTTTTTAACTAAATAAACAACATATTATATGGCTCTTAAAGGGTTAGTTCAACCAAAAAATTTACATTTTTTGTCATTAATTACTCATCCTCATGTTGTTCCAAACCCGTAAAACCTTCGTTTATCATCAGAACACAAATTAAGATATTTTTTGATGAAATCTAAAAGTAGTCTGACCCCAGACTGCAACGTAATTGCAACTTTTGCAGGCCCAGAAAGATAGTAAAGACATTGTTAAAATAGCCCATGTGACTACAGTGGTTCAATCTTAATGTATAAAGCGATCAGAATACTTTTTGTGTGCAAAAAACAAAAATAACGACTTTATTAAACAATTTCCTCTCTCTGTGTCACTCTGATGCTGTTCATGTGAGCACCACAACACTTGCATGTGATGCTGACGCAGAATCCGGCCAATAATGAGCCGACGTTCTGACATAGTAAACACAGTGCAGCACTTCCAGGTTCTATGTCAACAGTGTCAGAGACTGACATGGAAGAGAAGAAATTGTTGAATAAAGTGGGTTTTTTTGTTTATTTTGTGCACAAAAGTATTCCATAACATTAAGGTTGAGCCACTGTTGTCACATGACTGTTTTATCTATGTCTTTACTACCTTTCTGTGCCATAAAAAGTGGTAATAACGTTGCAGTCTATGGAGGGTCAGAAAGCACTCAGATTTCATCAAAAAGATCTGAATTTGTGTTCTGAAGATGAACGAAGGTCTTATGAGTTTGAAACAACATGAGAGTGAGTAATCAATGACAGAATTTTCATTTTTGGGTGAAACTAAACTTTTAAAATACAGGGCATATAAAAATTCAGTGTTGTTATATTTCATATACCGCAACTGAATTGAGGTCATTTGTTTTTGTTCTTATTTGATCACTGTCTGTTTACTTGACTTTTTTGTAAATTCAATTCAGTTTGAAATCAAGCTTTCTTGTGCTGCATGTGAGCTACTTAATTATTGTAATGGTAATTGATCAATGTTATTGGTATTTAAAATGATACTGAATATTGATCATTTGTATTGTATTGAAGTTAGAAATTCCAGTATTGTGACCACTAATTCATGCACTTCATGAATAAGGTGAAATTGCTTTGTTGAAAGTAGCTATTTTCTACTGATTAATTGAATATTGTTTGGCAATTCATTAAATATCGCCGGCTAAAAAGTAACTAGTAATTTTAGTACTTTGAGTAGTTTTTGAGAAGAGTAATTTGTACTTTTACTCAAGTTTTTTTTTTGACACCAGTACTTTTACTTGTAATATTGAGTATTATTTCAGCAATGTAACAGTACTTGTACTCGAGTACAAATTTTCAGTACTCTTTCCACCACTGGAATCTAAAGTATCTTAAACTGTGTTCCGAAAATGAATAGAGGTCTTACGGGTTTGGAATGACATGAGGGTGAGTCATTAATGACATAATTTTCATTTTTGGGTGAACTAACCCTTTAAGAATCACGAGTGACTTGCGCTCTTTGTGATGTCATAATTGGTAATATTTGTGTTGTTTTATATGTAATATGGATTATTTTCTCATCCTATTTTTTATTTTTTTTTTATTTTTTTATTTTTTTTTGACGAGGCATTGCCTCCCATGCCTCCTTGGAGGAAACGCCCCTGCTGAATATGTTTTTGAGGTAAATGTGACGTTACGTGACATTGTTTACAAGCTGTTTTATTGATGTCTTTCTGCAGTTGAAACATTGATTGAGCTACACAAGACATTATATGGATTTCGGTAAGTTGTACTGTATATTTTATCATACCGTCAGATTTTAGCTGTGTTTATTTTGCGCTGTAACTGGTATTAAAGTAGAGGAGAAGATCAGTTCACATGCGCTCGTGCTGCCGCTTCTTTTTAACAGAGGCGCTAAAGCGATCCGTCACATCACATTAAACAGCGCCAAAACGGTATTTATTTTTTGAATCTCATAGTAAGATGTACGTCATTTGAAATCTGAGACTTTGCTTCATATCAAAAGTAACAAAGCACAAAGATTATTGTGATTTATTGGATGGGAAGCACGCTACGTTTTGTTCATCAACTGAAAACAGACTAGACTAATCGATTCTTGGGATTTAATAATCAATATCGGTTCGTAAAAATGAGAATCGATTAAAATCAAGAAATCTATATTTTTTACCCAGCACTACTTCTGCCTACAGTACTTACTTGTGTTTTGGGATATCTCAACAGTGCGCCCCTCAGTGCGGTTATCAGAGGCCACTGAGGTGACGTTGAAGGTGTATTTGGTGCCAGGTGCAAGTTGTGAGATTTGCATGAAGGTTTGGCTAGTAGTGAGCAGGTTTACATCCCAAGCTACTCTATAATATGGGCTAATGCCATTTCGAAGTATCCAGCTCAGGTTCAGTGAGCTCACAGTGATGGAGTTCACAGACAGGTTACTAACAGGCTCTGGGTCTGTCAGTGCAAGAAAGTGGACATGGAAATGTGTGAGTGCAAGAAAGTCAACAAAGACACCTAAAAAATAACAATTTTGTCATTATTTACTCTCATGACAAAGATGTTTGGCAGACCATTCTCCCTGCTTTTTGCCATACACTGAAAGTGGATGAGACCAAAGGCTGTCAAGCTTGAAAAAAGAAAAGCTCTCACAGTTCATTTGTGCATTTAATTTCAGTGATGTCACATGCAAAAACCAATAGATTTGGCATCAGTTATGTCATAACCGTCTTCATGCACAATATTTGTATATGCATATGCACAAATAAGATGTGAGAGCTGCAACAAAGGGGAATAATTTCTAAAGTTTTCAATGAGTATCATACTGTATCATTTTAGAAGACTGGGGATACAGAGCCCTGAGTAATATGGTGCATTTATGTCCTTTCTAGGACTTGACAGACTGGTCATATGAGTCATATGAAGGAAAGTCGTATGAGTTTCCTTTCTGAACAACAGTGGCCTCGTTGCTCAAAACCACTCAACCCACTGAAAGCGTTAATGTCTGATTAATTGTTATTTAGAAGCAGCAAAGACTTACTGGTGGAGAAGTTTCCACAGCAGCACACATTTGAGCAGTTGATTTTGAAGAAATATGTGTTTCCAGGCTGCAGATCAGTCACTATTATGCTACTCTGAGTTTTTGTAATGTTGGTGTTCTGCACACTGCATGAGGAGTTGTCTCCTACAAATATAGTGATGTCTGATGTTGTGGGGTTAATCTTATATTGGCACAGCGAACCTAAATAAAGACACAAAACAAGTGTACAGTCAGTAAATGCCCCACATTATTTGATGTTGCAAAACAGATATATAGCTTAAAACAAATATCAAAAGAACTATAAATATCATTTATCCAGTCAGTAAAATGATAGCAAAAGACCTCCTAATAAGAAAGGGACTTTATACTACATTGTATCTTGGAAACATTACACACACAGTGTTGAGAAGAGATGTACAAATTGTTAATATATTAAGTGTAGCATGTAAATACAGAGTTCAGGCATGAAACTCTAACTGAACGCTGATTGATTCTTTCTATGCCGTGGCACCAGCCAATCAGAAGTATTTCCAAATCCACACAACCATATATATCGTACCCTAGCCTGTGATCGAAAAGCTGCGCAATGTGAAAGCGCTGTTATCCCTCCTCCTCCCATCTGCTACAGGGTTCTACCAATCTTGCAGCAGCCTTTTTTTTGTTGTTTTATTTGACTAAACTGAACAAATTTGTATTTGCTCAGCAGCAGCAGCAGCAGCAGCAACAACAACAACAGCAGCAGCAGCGTAGCAGACCTCGTACGCCAAAATCAAGCCATGTATGCTTCATGCCCCAATTCAAATGCTGGTTGAATTTAGTCCATTCTGAGAGTTGTCATGATTAAATTAATATTACTAATAATTACTAATTAATATTACTAGGCATTGGTATGGACTAAGCAGGACTACTACTGTAAACAATATTCAATGACTATATGTGAATCTATACTTGCCTCAAATCAAAATGAATACATCCCCACCCCCTTTTCCTGTTTACCTTTGATGCTATAAAACATTTTCTTGAAAACTCATCAATAAAAATAAAGTAAAGAAAAAAGAAAGGGACATTAGAGGTGATTATACTTACAGTCAGAGTAAACATGAGGGATCTGGGGAAGAAAACAACATTGTAACTTGTCAGACATATTGCTTTTAAGAGGCTTAAGAAAGTTTCAAACTACAAAAGCACAACTTTACTGAATAAGTGCATTGTGAAATATCTATTTCAGACATAGATCTATTATTTGTACCACAGTGATGTCAGCTGAGATCTATGTGAAAAGAGAGGAAATATGCACAAAGTAATAAAATGTTACCAAAATAAAAAATTAAATCTGAAGTTAACTATAAAGTAGAAAGACTATTAATACACATCCTGAGCTAATGCTGTTTGCTCAAGCAGGCCTGAAAATTTGGAAATGGATGTATAAGCTATATTTACACAGACATTATAGGCAAAAATTACAATTGTTTCTCATGACCTAAAACCCATTTAAACTCAAGGTGTATACTGATATGTTTGAAATTAGTTTTGTAGAAAAAAAAAAACATTTATTTATGAAAATAAAATATTTTTCTTAAGAGACAAATTGGGCTACTTGGAAAAATTCTAAAACATACAAGATATTTAAGTAACACGTTTTGGTCACTACATGTTTCCCATACATTCATTTCATATTTCACACAGGGTTAATGGCTTTAGTATTACTTAAAATCTAGAGAATTGTAATAACAAAGAACAGGCAGGTGTATTCACAATCTTGACTGGTAGAGTATATAGACGTAGTAGCAGATCATGCCAGGCACTTACATTTCTTTATTCTGCCTCTTTTCCTTTCTCAGTTCTTCTGAGCAATATTTTCATTGGCCCATTATGAAATTGACACCCACTGCCTGGTTATGATTGGTTGCTAATCAGGGACATCTTTTTTTGTCAAATTTGTAATTGAAATATGATCTCTTTTTCTGCACCGACCACAACTTCCAAATGGTAACAATAATACTTTTCTACTCTTTTAACTCTCTGTGGTTAGATTTATTCCAGACACAAACAAAAATCCAGACACAAACAAAAATGTGAAACAATAAGTATGAATAAAAACAACAGATAAAACTTATTTCATCTATATGCACTGCACTTTTTTTAAACTAATGCAATCATTTGTTGACTGAATCCTTTTAACCAGCATGGATAACACACAACAGTCCTCATCTGAGTTCACACTTTGATGACTTAAAAAAGTTATGCAGCTCTAGTTGCATTTCAAGTCCCCTGGAAAACAAAGTGTACAAATGAAAACAACAAAACCCTGGTTTTTTTTTTGTTTTGTTTTTTCACCTGACTCATCTCGCACCACTGGACACTTCCGGTCTAGACACTGTCAATTCAATCAATTTCAACTACATGCTCATTCATTTGAATGCTGTATCATCCTTTGTTATGCAATGCATCATTTGAATGCTGAGGTGTGAATGTATAATGCCACACCTACAGATTTCTTATCATTCAGATACAACACCTCTATCAAATAAAACATTTTTGTATGTTATGGTCATGTAACATTAAAAAGACATTATTACATAGGCTCTAACTGCAAATTATCAATATAATATTATAAATTATATGAAAAGGAGCAACAATAATATTGTTGAACATGATCAATTGATATGAGAATAAAAAATAAAAAAAGACAAATGGGACACCTTACACTGGACTTTATGGACATGTACAAATGAAGTGCCAACTGGGAAATGGTATATATTGTCTGACTATTAACTGAACGGTATCTCTATTTTTGGTAAAAAAAGACATGTACCCCTGGATTCACAGACAAGGCTTAAGCTAGTCCTAGACTAAAATGCATGTTTGAGCTGTTGTAACTGAAAGCAACTTGTACTCACATACCTTAAAATATGTCAGTGGCATTGTTTTATCTCAAGATACACACCAGTAATGTTTTATACGTGTTGTTTTATAAAAGTTACTTAAATATAATTGAACTGAAATATACTTAAATATAATTGAACTAAGGCCTAATCCTGGTTTATAAGCCCTGTCTGTGAAACTGGGCTATAGTATTATTGATTTCATGTCACAGCCATCAACAAGTAACATATATGGCAAAAATGAAATTAATTAATTAAGATATGAATTCAGGAACTTACTGTATAAAATTTCAATTATAATAAGAAATGGGAACTTATGTGAAAATATCTAACTAGCTGTTGGAACTAAATAACCTCACGCCTGTAAAACAAATACTACAATCATTTTAACATTTTCTGGGTTCTGGAAGTCATCGTAGCTGGGTAAACTTCTATAGTGTTGTATGGAAACTATAACAAAAATAATTTCTGCACTCCCCATTTGATCCAATAGCAAAAGTTTAAATTCAGAAAAATACCAAATTTGCCATCACTCCTGCAGCTTTATCACAAAGTATAGACTTATAAATTAACAATAAATCTCTTATAAATTAAAATTCTATATATATAAAATTTTAAAAAAAAAGTAAAAAAAAATTGTTTTGCTAGATTTTTGATATTAATAACTGTGCAAAAGTCTGTGAAAACTGTCCACTCAATTATAAACAAATATTTTTGTAATTTTTTTTTTTTTAAGTTCACCAAATAAATTTACGTATACCCAATATGTTCACCTACAGTAGTACCTGCAGCTTACAGCTATTTAATGAAAAGGACCTAAACAAAAATTGGAAAAGGCCTTTTAGTTCCATTTGGAAATCTTACTCAAACACTCGTTTTCTATGGACTCTTCTTATCTGCAGCCCTACAGATCGTCCCTTCCACTGTCTGCAGGAAAGAGGATTTACCCAGAATGCCACTTCACTTCCCCTAATTCTAGCATATAATGCACTGGTCCAGATATTACATTAGTAAATATAGGAAATAAAAAGTAATTATACTAATAAACATACACGGAAAAAAACATACACAGTCTTTGTATGATATGCTGCTGCTGCTGCTACTACTACTATTACTATCACTACCACCAAAGCACTAAATATATATTAATTTTTGTTGACATGTCAAATATGTTTGTGTCATGTCAACAGTTTGTGTATTTCTAAGCTTGTAATGTGCACAATGCAGAGACCAAATGTAGTCTGATTAATGTCTATACTGTCTATAATGTGACAACCACATTATGTAGCCCTGTTAGTCCTGTTTCAGTCAGACTAAACATGACATGTTTTTATTTTTTATATTATTTGGTCCAACTTTTAAAGTCGATGTAAACAGACTGAAGGTACTAAATTTTGGTTGGGTCAAATTAGATATAATTGTCACAAATAATTAACAAATGCAAGCCTATTTTCAAAAGTGCAAACAAAGCAAATACTGTATGGGGAAGTTAAGTACAGAAAGCAGGCTGTAACATTCAGTCTTTGAGGTTCAACATGCTTCAGCAAATTTTCTGGCGTTAAACTGAAGCAGTTTGTCTGTGAGAATGTCCAATATGTGTCATGCGTCACTTTTAAAAAGAAAGCATCAAACTTCCTCATTTTAAATTTAGAAAGAGCTGTTTCTGCAACAAACCGTGCTGTGTTACATGACTGACAAAGAGACATATAAAGAGGGTCAGAGATCTCAAAATACAGAGAGATATGATGATGAGCTCTCTGTGTAGCGTGTATGTATGTAGAAACACTGTAGGGTGTTATTAGAGTAGTCTTTAAAAAGAGGGTAGCATTACTGTAATACAATAATGGGGTGTGGTCACATGTACTGGGGTATCTACAAAAAACATTGTTTACTATATAAAATGTTTGTGCTCTTATGTTCCACACCACATTTGCATCATTATAAACATCATATAACAGCTTTTCCAATTTTAGGCTATAAAGTACATGCAAATGTGGCAGACACTTTATTTGCATATTAGCGTTACTTCTCCATTTGGTCAATGTAGAGACAAACCTACAATCTTTCTGCTACTAACTTAGACTACTAACATAACACCTCTGAGTGGGTGTTTTACATTTCGGTGTGTGTGTTTGTGAGCCTGAGAGACAGAGGAGCATGTCTGAACTTTTGTATAAATTAAAAAAAAAAAACCTTTTACATATTTTAAAACAGCTATAGACAGGATAGGAAACAAGAGTAAGATATAGACATTCAGAAGGTATTCAGACATGTTCTAATTTGTTACACTGTTAATTTAAGTTTTGGTTATGTTAAAATTATTATTATTTTTCAAATGAATTGTTTTATGTGTATTCCAAGCTTTGGCAATATTGTACTATTTAAGGTCAATTTGAATTTGAATTTATAGACACAGACAACTATTTGAATGATAGTCTAAAACTGAACTGCCTGAGAGTCTTTACAGTTGAAATACATGTAATATTACTCTAATGTCCAGCAATTGTACACAATATAAGTCACAGAGAATACTGACAATATTGTTGTAAACTAATTATCTATTGCCTTGCCTAATGGCTTTAAAGGCATATTAGCATAAATGTTACAATACTGTTGTACAATTTTACGATGCCTGACATTTCAAGTTTGTGTGCATTTCAACTAGCCATGACTTACAATTAACCATTGATTACTGTGAATGAATAGACCAAAATTTACATTGAACACAGAACTGTGTAAGAGTGTATGCGTCTAATCTATTCCACCCCGGGATAGGCCAGAATCCTTCTACAAGAGGGCATTATTAACTGGACACAAGCATTTTTGCGAATACACAGAGCCTGGCTTTATCCGACAGTTGACTTAATTTCCAAACTTGGGGAAATGTACTGAATTTCCAAACTTTAGAAATGAAGTACATTTTCAAGTAAATTGCACAATTGTGGCCAGTTCTTCTGTTTTATTTACGTTTTCATTCAATAACTGACTTTCAGTGTTAGGCAAAGCAACTCAAAAATGTAACTTAAGCTATGTACCAAAAAAAAAAAAAAAAAAAAAAAAAAACCCTTCACGCTACATATCAAGAGTAGCTATAGCAATGAAAAATGCAATACTTCATATTTTACATACATATATATATATATATATATATATATATATTATATATAAAGTATTGTAGGCCTGTAATAAAATTCTAATTTGGTGTGTAAATAGGTAAATTGTGTTTATAGTGCATAATGTTTTATTTTTATGTTTTTCTTTGATATACATTTTAGAGACGCTTTGTCTTTACAGCATATAGTGGACTTTTTTCACCCACTTATATTAAGTCCACTATATGTATATGCATATGCATATTTGTATGTAATATATTTATATATATAGACAAAGCGGCTCTGAAGAAAAACATTATGCACAATAAACAATATTAGTACATGCTAAAAATGTATATAATTTATAATAAATTTTGTTTCAACTGTAAACATATTGTTCCAAACTTGAGTAACTGTGGCATTCACATGACACTGAAGCTACAACTTGAAATTTCACAAAAAATTCTGTGGTGGTGTCATAGTCCAGCGATGGTATCAGATGGTACTTTTATCTATACCATGGTACAGAATGATTACCATATTTATGGTACTTTTAGACCTGATTTCACAGACAGGGCTTAGACCAAGTCAGAATTAGGCCTTAGTTCAATTAGAGCAATTAAGTAGACATATTTTAAGATAGGTCAGTGCAAGTTGCTTTCAGTTAAAACGGCTACAATATGCATTTTAGTCTGGGACTAGCTTAAGCCTTGTCTTTAAAACTGGAGGTTAATGTTTTGATACTTTCAGCCAAAAAAAATGAAGAGGCTCTAGTATGGAAGATGAATACATCACCTTATAAGTCTACTTTTATTTATTAATTTGTAATCCATATACTTAACTCAGCATATGTACAATATGCACATCAAGTTATCCACCCATACAGGCAAAATGGTGTAGTTTGTGAAAAAAAAAAAAAGAAAAAAAAAATCCTGCTAACAGAACAGAATTCTTCTTCAAATAGCAACACCACCCATAATAATGGCTATCACAATAGATGGCTGCAGTGATTAGAAAGAGGGGGAAATCGGTGGGGGTAAGAGGTGGGGATCTACACCGTTTTCTTTTCCCTGTTCCGCAGCTCTACGTCACAGTTTCCCCTTTTATCTTCTATTGCCCTCAGCGGTTTATTCTTCCTAATTGGGCTGGATATTATTTTCATAAGACATTCATGCAAATCACTGTACTTTCCTGATGGTGTTAATTGCTGCACATCAAGGATTAAAGGCACTCGGCACGCACATTTGCGCAAAAGAGATTCCCTATATCAAGCCGTGGAATCACCATTTGGTTTCTTATGAATCAGTGCAGTCCATTCCTTAAAATCACAGGCCTTATCTACATTTGGACCAATCTGTCCATGACGTCTCCACCCAAGTTACACCAGTAGCTAAAAAGATTGTTGGTGTAGCTTTAACAAGGCACTGCTTCTGTTTCAGAAGCAACAGGTATTAAAATGACAATACAAAATTCTTTTGAAACAACAGAAGTGAACTTCATATGTAAAAAGGCAATACCATTATCACACCGTCACATCTACACAGGAAGAAATAGGGGTCAGAGTCCTGTATCTGGGTCAGGTTATTGAAAATAAGAGAAACAACTTAATCCATGAAGCACTGTCAGGACAAAAACTATCCCAGAAATGACTGCTGTCAGTTTGCCAGTCTCTATCTGTCACACCAACGCATGCTGAGATGAGATGAACTTAAGAATTTGCATAGATAATTGTTGCACTTCTGGTTAAACAGAACATCATGGAAAAATCTTCCCACATATTTAAAATCAGGATTAAGCATTAACAAACGGACACCTTGGAACGAGCATTTTCATTTAACAGAAAGATGGAAATATCAGCTTACTAACTGTGCACTAATGACTAGCAGTGCGGCAGTGGTCAAGAGTTTTGAGGAAGAGTTTGTAAAAGTTAAGGGGAAGAGTTTGTAAGAAGGAACAGAAGTTATTGACAACTTTCCATGAACCAACTTTTGAATTAGCTCCAAACAGAATGTCAATTTGCATAAATTTGCCTTGAATTCAGCGGAATTGAACACTATGCTTTTTGTTATCTCATAAAACGCAGTTTAGCGCATCACGTCAGACCGTTTCATATTTCAAAGTAGGCTACAACAAAACGTAAATCGAAGTTCCAAAACAGCGTTCAACATTATTCTAAAACTCTTTAGAGAACTTTAGACACTGACGAAGTTCAGTCACACAGGATGTCACACTGACAAGCATGATTAACTTTAACAGAGACACGAAACCAGTAGACTAGATAACTACTCAAGTATCACATTTAAAAAGTGAGACGAACATCAACACAAACACTTGTGCACTTACCGAGACGACCACGGCAAACAAGACAGCTGCACGGAAGACACTGGCCTGGAGTAAATAATGCTGACCCATACTGGCAAAAAAAAAAAAAAAAAAGAGTTTATGTCATTTTATAATTTAGCTAATTTCTCAGTCTTTGCTGTCTAAAAGAAACTATCTGTGTATTGTGTATGATAAAAAAAAAGCTCCTGAGGCGCGATGCTGCTCATTCCTGCTTCAGGTGCTCTTGAACTTTTCTCATCTTGACTCTTTCTCTTCTCTGGGTGTTATGGGCGGGGCGAAATGATTAGCCACGCCCTCCATGTCTTTTATCCAGCACAGACTAGACATCAACATTTATAACAGCACCAGCGGACGTTCACCCTTAATATAGCCCTTTTACTGGCGTCAGTTTAGGCAAGGGAAATGCATCTCAAAAATGCACTCAGATAGACCGTAACAACGAAACTGATATAGTTAACCTTTGCTTTAATCAAGTTACCCCCCAAAAAGTGTAGAATTCAAATGATTACATATCTTCTTTTATAAAGCTTTAGCACAGACTTACATTTATACATTTTACAGACACTTTTATCCAAAGTGACTGCACTGAAGGCATACATTTTATCAGTGCACTGCAGAGAATCGCCCCATGACCTTGGTGAAGATAAACTTTACAACATAGCCAAAATATTGATGGTGAAATGTAAATGAATAAGGATCTCAAAACAAGTGAGACTGAACGACTGTAAATGGGGCTCTCTATTCATGTGTAAACTTTTAAGCATGTGACACTGCATAATTTCCATTGATTTAACAAGTGTTGTGTTTGTTATCAGATTATAACATGTCGTCAAGTCTATTTTTAGATATCAGAGAGTAACCATTTGTGTGTGTGTAGGTGAGAATGCAAACGTAAAAACTGGTTACAAATGTGTGTCATCTCCATCAATATTCATACATTTATCAGCTTCCCCAAACAATTCCTTCTTGTCTTTTAGTATGTGACAATACCATATTTGTATAAAACAGGTTTAAAAAAAAAAAAAAAAAAAATCATCATCTCACCATCTCACATCTTTAAATCTTGCTAACCATCTCACGGTTTAGTTTTATAATCTTCATTGTCGGGGTGTTTTGTTTGTAGTTTTTGTACACTGATTAGCAGTAATGTGAATTGTAACTTTGTAATTGTAATTTTGTTGCTTAGTTCATTGCATTATTTGTGTCTGTGCTTAGCCCAGCATTTCTGCCTTCCTGTTTGTCAATTAGGAGTGGCATGTTTCCAGCCTCTAAACACTAGATTTAAAGATTACTTTTCCCATACAAATATAGTAGTATCTATAAGCAGGTCTTTGAACTGCCCACACAGGGTTTTTTTATTTTTATTGCCAATGTTTTGTTTGTTTTATTGCCAAATCTTTCAAAAAGAAAGATTTGTAACATGTTACAATCTCCACTTTTTAGGTCTAGGGGTTAGGGAAGAGACCATGGGGAACTCATCTCCAGCCCTAGCTCAAAGAAGAAACACTGCCAACCCAAACTCAAACTGAAGCGTAATTTATTAAAACCGAAAAGGAATAGGAAACAAAAGCTTCAGGAGGGAGCAAGGCCAAAATAACAAACAAAAAAAGATTTCTCAATAAATGTTAGGCTTCTAAATTACCTATAACAAAACAAACAAACAAAAAAAAAAATAAATAAATAAAAAATAAACGACAGCAACACTTCCCTGTCTCCCTGAAAAAAGCAGAAGAAAACAATGAATTACAGAGAAAATGGCACCTACCTCCCAACAGGTTTCCAAATAACACAAACAACAAGAATTAACAGATTGAATTCAGCAAAGAGTTATACCAAAACACATATTTGGCAGAAACAATCCAACATTTTTAGTTCAATTAACACTTAAAACTACTCACATAACACCAAAGTAAAACTAAAGAAAGACAACAACTTGCAACATGTCTGGGACAGACAAGAAGATGTCCACATGGGAAAGAAAACCTCTAAATCTCTGTACTTGCTGCTGTCTTTAGGCTGCTTTTATTGCTGGCCCTGTTCTTGCAGGAGCCAATGAATGGAATGCCAAATGACAATCAGCAAAAGGTACAGGTGTTTGCAATCAGCACTTTAAGAGCATCAGCACAGAAAGAAAACAGAGAGGGAAATAGCAAAAGCATCAAAACACAGAAATGCCCATAAACACATCACCAAACATTCTGCTTAAACAATACGTTCTGGGACGTAACACATATCAATCCAAAGGCCCTTCCAAACATCAGATCACATTATAGGAGCTATTCATGCAGAAATCCAGATAATCACAACTGTACATTTTTATTTTGTTCCTAAACAGTTTAGCAGAAGTCTTGATGATTTGGTACATCAGCCCCATAACAGTGTTGCATTGTAAATGCTTGTGGGCACAGTTTTCTCTCCTTTGTGTTTCACTGTTCTCTGTGTTGCAACAGTTTTTCTTTTTTGGGGGGGCTGGGCTCTCTCAGTTCTGTTCAGTGAACTATGCAGTCTCATGGGTAACAGAAAGCAAGCAAGAGCAGGGCAAATGCAGTGACTAAACAGGAAGTGGTCATACAGATCTCTGGTGGATGAAACAGTGAAACTTATCTCCCCACTCACAATAGAAGCTTTTTTTTTTAGACTGCACTGATCATAACACTAAACACTTCTGTTAGCTGTCATTTTATTTCCTTTGCTAAAAACTTAGTATATGTATAAATAGTCTATGGTAGATTGTATGTGCATTTTGCAAGTCTAAGTGTAAATAGAAGTTAATTTTCTTTAAAAAAAAAGTAAAAAAAATGGTGCACAACTTACCACCACAATGGTGCTGTGGGTGGTTGCCAGATCATTAGTATGTGTAGGGGTTCCTTTCTTTCTCTTTTTCTTTCTGTCTTTCTTTCTTTCTTTCTTTCTTTTTTCAAGAATTACTTGTTCAAGTATCAGCAAACAGTACATAACTGAACTACAGAGTTTTGATCAAAAAACTAAGCATGTACATGTCTTCTACTGACATTACTGGGAGATATAACTGATATTTATATGCATTTTGTGTTAGCAGAGTGCTATACAGTAATAACAATCTCATTGATTTACATTACAAACAATTATAAGAATTTCATCTCATTTTTGGCCATATATAAAATTGCCAAATTGCATTTTTTCTTAGTTTCGGTCTCTAATTAAAACTGAGGTGTTTTTTTTCTCCTAAATATTTATACTTTATATATATATATATATATATAAATGTTTAAATATTTATATATAAGTATAAATATTTAGGAGGAAAAAAACACCTCAGTTTTTTTACACTCTAAAAAATGCTAGGTTGTTTCAACCCAAGTTTGGGTCAAAAATGGACAAACCCAACCATTGGGTTAAATTTTTAAATGCATTTTTTAACCCAACGGTTGGGTTTGTCCATATTTGACCCAAGCATTTTTTGGTCTCTACAGTCTATGTACAGAAAAGCAGATGTTCCCAGAATATGAACGCCATGTGTAAATTACATGTTATGCATTTAATCCCATAAAGAAAATGCTTAATGTAGCTAAATGTAAGACAGTGACATTAAAAGATCAAACTCAGTAAACGCTAGACTAATAAAGCACATGAAAAACTGGGCTCAACTGCTTTTCTGTACATATACTTTATTAGTATGAAATTTACTGAGTTTGGTCTTGTCATGATCACCAGCTGGAATGCCCTGGTTGTCCACTAGAGGGCACTCCACCCCAGACTATTGCCACTCAGTATTGGACTTCATTTCCCATCATCCTCTGCCCGGTTTCATTATCACACAATAGTTTATTTGCTCTGATAACACAGAATAAGAGAGGAGGAGAAAGAGGGTTATTATTCAACAGCACAGTGGTATAGACAGTGTCCTGTAGTAATAAATACATCTCAAGATACATCTCAAGATTAACAAAAAAAAAAAAACTGCCTTGTGGGGTGTAGTATAAAAGAGATGTGTTAGACTTACAGCCTTTACATTAGCAGGGATGTGTTACTGAAAAATGAAGGTGCAATGTAGTAATCGCTTTAAATATTGAGAGAAAGTCTCCCAGTGGTTACCTGGGTTCTGTGGCAGAGTGATGGGACTAAAGTCAGATATGGAGTAGTATGAATTAAACACATCCACTAAACGGTTATTTATCTCCAGATGAGTGAAAGTGACGACAGCAAAACTGCAACAAAATCAAACACATGACAACATAATGCAGAAGACATAATAACTTTGTGTGATTAAACACAGTATTCCAGAATATGGAGACAGCATTATGAAGCATTAGTAGTTCAGTTTAGTTTAGCGATGGAAATATCAATAACACTGTTATGATGGGTTTAATGTACGCAGCACTGAAGTTATTGCAAAGTATAGGAAGTGTATTGATTTACTTGTACCTGTCTTTAGCATATAGTTCTCCATTTTTGTAACTATTCCACATAGTTTCATCTCCAATTATGATTGTTTGGCCCTGCACACTTCTAGACCCTGTTGTGTTTTTGACAGCAGCCAGGAATGTGTTGCACTGCTCTGCTTTCCAGTCCTCATAGGTGTTCAACAGGCATTGATCCATCTTAGTCCCTCTGCAATCTGCAGAAGGCAAAACTCATATTTAGTGCACCAAAGACACTATGATTACAATCAAACTCTTCTTTTTAAATACATGTATTGCGAAAGCTGTTTTTAACTTTCATTTCCTTTTTTACTCCCCCATATTGTATGATATTATATGATATATTATATATTGACAAGCATATCATACATCAAAAAAAAAGAATAGTAATAGAGCAATAAAAAGAAAAATTAAGATCAAACACATTTTGATAAAATATAATAAACTGATATGCACTACCGTTCAAAAGTTGTTTTTAAAGAAATTGAAACTTTTATTCAATAAGGATGCAAAAGTGACAGTAAATATATTTATAATGTTACAAAAGATCAATTTTAAATAATCGCTGTTCTTTTGAACTTTCTAGTCATCAAAGAATCCAGAAAAAAAAATTATACAAAAATATAAATTTATTTGATAATAAAAAAAATGTTCTTAAGCAGCAAATAATCATATTATAAAGATATCTGAAGGATCATGTGACACTAAAGATTATGACAATGCTAAAAATTCAGCTTTGACATCATAGGAACAAATCATTTTAAAAATCCTATTAAAAATACTATTAAAATAGTAAATGATTATTTTAAATTGTAATTATAATTCTTATTATTATTATTCACAATATTACTGTGTATACTCTAGTTTGATCAAATAAATGCAGCCTTGGCGAGCATAAGAGACTCCATTCAAAAACATTTTAAAAATCCTACTGAGCCCAAACTTTTGAACCGTTGCGTAAATTAGTATTTTTTTATTACCTGATAATTAAAGACACTAATATAGCAGTAAAATGTTACACATACAAAAGATAAGCTATAAATGAATTTTAGAGAATTACAAAAAAAGACACATAAAAGTCTCAGGTTTATTAGACATACCATCTGTGCCGGAGGAGACAAGCACACCATAATGGATCACAGGACCATTTGTGTCTTTAAAGATGTCTTGAGCAAGACTCACAGTAAACTTGTTGTACTGTATATCAGTTACACTCACTGCGGTCATATTAGGTGTAACAGGTTCTACAAACACAGGAAAACAAGAAATATGTGATGTGCACCCACATAAAAACAAAATATGAAACAGATATAACTCTCCTTACTTGTGAAACCGGTCCTGCAGGAGATCTCCTTCACTGTGCTTTGCTTCCCACAGCCTTGAGTCCAGAGCTTGGCATCGTACAGAGTGTTGTACTTTAGTCCATAGAAGTTATAGTTTAGATTGGTGGTTTGATTTTTCTCTAACTCTTCTGAAGAGTGAAACAGCTTGATTTCAAATGTCTGGGTGTCACCAGGAGGACGGCTCCATGAGAGGCTGAGCATTGGTACGGTTAAATTAGGTCCCGTACAGGTCACCTCGTTCACTGGTGCTGCATCTGAACACAGCAAAACACACCAAAGACAATATTACTTTCCCTTTAATGAATCAAGACATTCAGAACCATTTCTAATGACCTTGACCAGACTAAGGAGTTTCTTGATTACTTATTTTAAATCATTTTTAAAGTAGAAGCTAAAAAAAAAAAAAATTACACATACAGCACAAGAGAACTTAATGCTGAATTCTGCAAATTTCATAGAGTCTAAGTTCTTAAGAAAAGTATATATACAAAATATAACAGCTTATAGTGTGTTTGTACTAACCTGTACATGATTGCAGCCACACAGCATCTCCTTCTGTGTTGTCAGAAGTGCTGCTCTGCACACTGATGTTATAGAGCGTTGAAGGCAACAGTACGGCAATCATCACGCTATTATTTAAGCTGGTCATGTTGCTCTTTACCTTGCCACTGTACAGCCTCACTATATATTTCGGAACACCTTCCACTCTTGTCCAAACTAAAGAGATGGCATGTGTTGTTGTGGAATGAACTTGTAGGTTTTGGACAGGATCAGGCTCTGAAAACAGATGCAGACGGAAGGATGAGGACTTGAGGAGATTTCAATGCACATATGCATGGTAGTTTTATGAAAATCTTAAAGGCACAGTTAACCCCAAATTTGTCAATATTTACTCACCCTCAAATTATTTCAAGCCTGATTGAATGTCTTTCTTATGTGGAACATAGAAGGTGACTTTTATTTATTTATTTAATATTTTTAAATATGTAATTTATTGCTGTGATGGCAAATCTGTAATTTCAGCAGCCATTACTCCAGTCATCAGTGTCACATGACCCTTCAGAAATCACTGATGGTAACACTTTACAATAAGGTTCATTTGTTAACATTAGTTATTGTATTAACTGATATGAACTAACCATGTGCAATACATTTGTTATAGTATTTATTCATCTTTAATAAAAATACTGTTGTTCATCGTTTGTTCATGTTATTTCACAGTGCATAATTAATGTTAACAAATGCAACATTTGATTTTAATCATGTATTAGTAAATGTTTCAATTAATAGTAACTGAGATTGATAAATGCCTTAGAAATATTGTTATTCTTAGTTCAAGTTAATTAATTTAGTTAACTAATGTAAGCTTATTGTATAGTGTTACCACATTTTTAATTATTATGACAAATATTGAAAACGATTGTGCCCGCTGCAAAAGAACAGCATTTATTTGAAATGGAAATCTTTAACTCTTTAATCTTTAATCAGACTTTTGATCATTTTAATGTGACCTTGCTGAATGTTGTGGAATTACTTTTAAGAAAAACTTATTGAACTTACTGGTGGTTACATGATGTGTGACAGAATCACTCTGGAAACCCATTGGCCCTACAGTAGTCACAGAAACATTATAGGATGTTCCAGATCGCAAGCCGTCCACAAGGAAAGTGTTATTAGAAGTGAGATATAGGCCGGTGTTATAGCTGGACCAGTAGGCCAGGCTGTAGTTGAAGCTGCCAGCTGTCATGTTCTGAGCTTCAGCCCATTGAAACCACACTGAATGATTGCTCTTTAACACATCCTTAATCTCTCCTGGTCTGTTTGGATCTGCAACATACACAATCATAATCTATAAACACTAGTACAATCCAATATGGTGCATGATTATTTATAAAAGTCTGCCACATGAAATCCTGACTGTAGTTTGGGGTTGAATACTCACAAGTGGCCATGGTTACTGGAAGTGATGTTTCCTGGAAGTCTGCATTGACAGTCGTGAGTGTGACAGTGTAGACAGTCGCTGCTTTTAGCTGAGAGAAGGTATGATTGTGTTCAGTGTTATTGAGAACTGTATAGTTGCTCCATCCTTCACTGCTGATGTTCAGAATGTACCCGTCCAGCCCACCAACAGGATGATCCCACGTCACCAAGATTGAGTGATTAGAGCCTTGATTATCTAGTTTGGGAATCGCTGTAGAGGGCTCTGTAGAGAGAAAGAGAGAGAATGAAGAAATTTCCCTTCAAGAGCAATAATTACCCAGATTGTTTGGATCAAAGGGAGTATTTGTGTTTGATTCTCCTTGTTGGAGTGTGTTTGGGAGTACATACTTGTGTGGACAGAGGTGTTCACTGGTTCTCCCAGAATACGGCAGGCCAAACTATATACACTGAACTGACAGAGGGTGCCAGGCTGCAAGTCTTGTACTGCAATGTTCGGTTAAAAAAATGGGCCGTACAGGGCCGTGTGGGTCCTATTCAGTAACTAACTTCATTAACCATTAATGAAGCATGCAATAACCACATTTTTATGTTCCTTTAAATGATGACAATTTTCATTTTGGGTGAACCATCCCTTAGTCACCTTCATGTTATTCCAAACCCACAAGACTTTTTTGGAACACAAATTTAGATATTTGAATTATTTTCTCATCATTTTTGTCTGTCCATTAGAAGTCTTTTCATGCTTCAAGTTCATAAAAACATCTTAAAGAAAACCATATGAATTGAGTAGTCTAATCCAACTCTTCTGAAGAGACAAGGTCACTTTAACAAATTGATTCAGGCTTTAATTCACATTGATCAATGCACATATTTCACATCAAATATGGAAATACGGAAAACTGAAGGTCAACTGTACTAGCTTGACATGCTAGAAACAAATTTGTTCTTGTGTGCCAAGCAAGCACATTACTAAGTTAAATTTGCTAAAAAACAATAAAAATTATTTTAATAAATGTTAATAAATACAAGTGGGCACCACTTCCTCCCACCATGCCCAGGTGCACAGACCAGACAAAAAATGAACTCTGAAAATGTCTTAGTTTATTCAGGGCAATAATTTAAATGTTTCTGCTGAGGTTTTCTTCTATGGAAACATCACGTTAATGCAAATACAAAGAGCAATAAATGTCTGCACACTGATATTATTTCCTATTTCAACAATGTAACATTAAACTTTTGAATTTTCAACCACAAAATTAAACCACACTTATACAGAAACACGTAACAACATCACCAGATTACATGTATGAAAAGGGAAGGGAAACCTGTATTTATATTTAATATAAATAAATGTATATGTGATAAAGGCAATGTTGAAAGTTTTTTCAGATTCTTGTCTAATTATAATAATATATATATATATATTTGTATAAAATCTCAACACAATTTCAAAATATTGTATTGTTGAAATCTATTTTTTTCTGAGAAAGAGTTCAAGCCGGGTGTATGTATTCATGTATTCAACTCGTGAGACTTGTGTATAAACATGGATAATTACAAATGTGCATTGCTTACTTGTATATGCAGTGAGACTCTGAGGAGAACTCAAATATCCCAGTGCACCAACAGTCCTCACAGTGATGCTATACGGGACACCTGCACTGAGTCCTGTCAGAGAGCTGTAGTTTTGGCTGCAGTTCACTGGGCTTGAAATGAGTGTGCTGTTGCTGTACTGCAAGAGGAAGTAGTGGGACACTGTGCTCATGTTAAGGGGCCGAGCCCAGCTGATAGACAGAGAGTTTGTGCTCCGCTCGGTCCTCAACTCGCCAGGAGGAGTAGGCACTGAAATGACAACAATGTACACAGATGTGACCAAGTCAAGTTATGAAACCTGTTAATGCTTTTATAAATGTTTTCAATAATTGTAACAAAATATCTAATGATGATTATATGTAGATATGAACTCAAACTTTACAACTTTGATCACATACAGCACTACAAAACATAAAACACATCACATGCAAAACTAGCGCAATTTATCTAAAAACTGTATAGTGGTGTGAACAGTGTAATATCCTTTCTTGAAAAAGACATACTCTAATAGCACTTCCAGTGTGATATGCCTGGTTAGAACAGACTAGTCAGCTCTTTGTTTCTGAAAGCAAATGTCTTACTTCCTTTTCTCACAAAGTGCATGCAAATGACATTACAATAGAGCACAGATTGTGTTATATGCGAGTAGTTCTTCTAAGTGCTTGTACGCGAGCTATTCAGTGTTTATTTCAGAATGTGTGAGGGGTCTTACAGGTGGCATTTGACACACTATCGCTGTCCTGCTTTATGGGTCCACTGATGCTTGTCACAATGACAGAGTAAGCAGTTCCAGGCAGCAGGTCTGAGAAAACCACGGTAGTGTTATTCGTTCGGTTCTCAGTCTTTAAAACGGTTCCGTTCAGCAGGATTTTGACGTTGTAGAGACTCACAGTACCAGCAGGTGGTCTCCACTCCACTCGTATACTCTGAGTAGTGGATACCGCAGAAATATTCGATGCTTTACCAAGATCTGATGACACAGAATAAAAGAGGAAGAAAAAGAGGGTAATTATTGAACAGCACAGTGGTATAGACAGTGTCCTGTAGAAATGTGTGGAATAAATACAATGTCAAAATACATCTCTAGATTAAAAAAAAAAAAAAAATGCCTTGTGGTGTGTAGTATAAAAGAGATGTGTTTGAGTAATGTGTGAATTGTAATACCTGTAAATGCAGAGATGGCTACAGGTTCAGAGATCATGCCGTTTACTACAGCTTGCACAGTAAAGGTGTAGCTGTTCCCAGGGTTCAGGACAGAGATCTGTGTGGTCTCACTGCTAGTCTGTATCCATCGTTCCCCATTTACACTCACATTATACAGATATGAAGATTTGTTGTTCCTCTGATAAAACCAGGACAGGCGCATCTCAGTGGTGCCGACAGGAGAGGCGGTTAAATTAGTCACCGGCAGTGGCTCTGAAAAAGAATTCACAAAATGTATATTCTGCATTAGACGTATTGTGTGTGTGAATTACAGTAAGCAAAGACTAAAGACCTTAGAAGCCATACTGAATTTAACGTGAATAAAAAACAAGGCTCTGAAAGATGGACTTACAGCCTTTACCATGACATGCACTAAATAAAGTTCACAGATCACATGGAATTGTCACAACTCACAACTTTCAAAACTGTTAGGGAACTTTGGTCTACTGAAAGTCTTTTGAAATGGTATTTTGTCAGCTGAACAACTGACAGGTTGTTAAACAACAGTACGATCCTTTGAACACACTGTACTTCTATCACAGCCTCATTTTCATTTTTATCAAAAATGATAAAGTATGTGCAAATGTTAACATTGACGCATGATGCAAAAAGCCCATTACTTGACTGAAAACCTCATTAGGACAGACAACATTATTTATTACACATTAGTAAGTAGTAACACATTAGTAAATTAGCAACATTTTAGAGAGCGATGTGTAGTTTTAGACTCACTGGTATTACACTGTATGAACTGTGAGGGTCCAGATATGTTGGCAACTATTATGAGTGTTCTGACGCTGCAATTATACAGAGTCCCAGGCTGCAACTGAGTAATCTGATAATTGTTGGATGTGGTACTGAGAGTCTGATCGGGTGAAGAGATGCTGACACTGTAGGAGAACAGGTTGGAGGTCCCATTAGGGGGAAGCCACGTCAGATTAACTGAACTGGTGCTGACAGCAGAAACCACCAGATTTTGCACTGCATTAGAAACTGTAAAATACAAACAACCACACACTCAGTAAAATACTCCTGCTTTAACTTTACCTGCGGGTGTCGCTATTGAGCAGTGTTCCTTAAGAAATACGAGTGACTTGCGCTCTTTGTAACGTCATAGTTGGTAATATTTGTGTTGTTTTATATGTAATATGGATTATTACGCCCCTGCTGAATATGTTTTTGAGGTAAATGTGACGTTACGTGACATTGTTTACAAGCTGTTTTATTGATGTCTTTCTGCAGTTGAAACACTGATTGAGCTACACAAGATATGATAAGTTGTACTGTATATTTTAACATACCTTCAGATTCTAGTTTTGTTTATTTTGCGCTGTAACTGGTATTAAAGTGGAGGAGAGGATGTTCACATGCGCTCGTGCTGCCGCTTCTTTTTAACAGAGGCGCTAAAGCGATCCATCACAACACATTAAACAGCGCCAAAACGGTATTTATTTTTTGAATTCCATAATAAGATAGACGTCATTTGAAATCTGAGACTATGCTTCATATCAAAAGTAACAAAGCACAAAGATTATTGTGATTTATTGGATGGGAAGCACGCTACGTTTTGTTCATCAACTAAAAAAAACAGACTAGACTAATCGATTCTTGGGATTTAAGAAACAATCAAGAAATCAATATTTTTTTACCCAGCCCTACTTCTGCCTGCAGTACTTACTTGTGTTTTGGGATATCTCAACAGTGCGCCCCTCAGTGCGGTTATCAGAGGCCACTGAGGTGACGTTGAAGGTGTATTTGGTGCCAGGTGCAAGTTGTGAGATTTGCATGAAGGTTTGGCTAGTAGTGAGCAGGTTTACATCCCAAGCTACTCTATAATATGGGCTAATGCCATTTCGAAGTATCCAGCTCAGGTTCAGTGAGCTCACAGTGATGGAGTTCACAGACAGGTTACTAACAGGCTCTGGGTCTGTCAGTGCAAGAAAGTGGACATGGAAATGTGTGAGTGCAAGAAAGTCAACAAAGACACCTAAAAAATAACAATTTTGTCATTATTTACTCTCATGACAAAGATGTTTGGCAGACCATTCTCCCTGCTTTTTGCCATACACTGAAAGTGGATGAGACCAAAGGCTGTCAAGCTTGAAAAAAGAAAAGCTCTCACAGTTCATTTGTGCATTTAATTTCAGTGATGTCACATGCAAAAACCAATAGATTTGGCATCAGTTATGTCATAACCGTCTTCATGCACAATATTTGTATATGCATATGCACAAATAAGATGTGAGAGCTGCAACAAAGGGGAAGAATTTCTAAAGTTTTCAATGAGTATCATACTGTATCATTTTAGAAGACTGGGGGTACAGAGCCCTGAGTAATATGGTGCATTTATGTCCTTTCTAGGACTTGACAGACTGGTCATATGAGTCATATGAAGGAAAGTCGTATGAGTTTCCTTTCTGAACAACAGTGGCCTCGTTGCTCAAAACCACTCAACCCACTGAAAGTCTGATTAATTGTTATTTAGAAGCAGCAAAGACTTACTGGTGGAGAAGTTTCCACAGCAGCACACATTTGAGCAGTTGATTTTGAAGAAATATGTGTTTCCAGGCTGCAGATCAGTCACTATGATGCTACTCTGAGTTTTTGTAATGTTGGTGTTCTGCACACTGCATGAGGAGTTGTCTCCTACAAATATAGTGATGTCTGATGTTGTGGGGTTAATCTTATATTGGCACAGCGAACCTAAATAAAGACACAAAACAAGTGTACAAATGCCCCACATTATTTGATGTTGCAAAACAGATATATAGCTTAAAACAAATATCAAAAGAACTATAAATATAATTTATCCAGTCAGTAAAATGATAGCAAAAGACCTCCTAATAAGAAAGGGACTTTATACTACATTGTATCTTGGAAACATTACACACACAGTGTTGAGAAGAGATGTACATATTGTTAATATATTAAGTGTAGCATGTAAATACAGAGTTCAGGCATGAAACTCTAACCGAACGCTGATTGATACTTTCTATGCCGTGGCACCAGCCAATCAGAAGTATTTCCAAATCCACGCAACCATATATATCGTACCCTAGCCTGTGATCGACAAGCTGCGCAATGTAAAGCGCTGTTATCCCTCCTCCTCCCATCTGCTACAGGGTTCTACCAATCTTGCAGCAGCCTTTTTTTTTGTTGTTTTATTTGACTAAACTGAACAAATTTGTATTTGCTCAGCAGCAGCAGCAGCAACAACAACAACAGCAGCAGCAGCGTAGCAGAGCTTGTACGCCAAAATCAAGCCATGTATGCTTCATGCCCCAATTCAAATGCTGGTTCATTTAGTCCCCCTCTTTTTCCTGTTTACCTTTGATGCTATAAAACATTTTCTTGAAAACTCATCAATAAAAATGAAGTTAAAAAAAAAGAAAGGGACATTAGAGGTGATTATACTTTTTATTGTATTTTAAGGAATTTTATTGTATTTTAAGGAATCAGGTGACCAAGGTGAACAGAGTGAAAAAGAAAAAATATTTTCAGAAGAGAATTGAAGACTGTGGTACAGATAGTAAGAGAATGTGGAATGTATTCAATGAAATTATGGGGAAAAAATCAATGGGTACTTCTTTTGTTGAATTGAATGGAGTTAATTTGACTTAGAGCCAATACAGATTGCGAATTATTTTAATGATTACTTTGTTACTAAGGTTTCTAACATTAGAGAGACAATGAAACATACTGTTGATTTTAACTCGAATGAGCTAATTGAAAGGTGTATTATAAAAGATAAACTGTGTACATTTGAATTTCAGCAGGTTAATGTTGTGCAGGTGGAAATGCTGCTGAGATCTTTGAAGGTGGGCGGGTCTGCTGGTTTGGACAACTTAGATAGTAAGCTGTTGAAATTATCAGCTAGACATATTTCTAAACCAATCTGTCACATTTTTAACAGATGTTTGATAGGTGGTGAGTGTCCAAAACTTTGGAAAGAGAGTAAGATAATTCCTTTACCCAAAGACACAAAAGCAACTTTATGTGGTCTAAATAGCAGGCCTATTAGCATTTTGCCTGTTCTAAGTAAATTGTTGGAAAAGATTGTATTTGAGCAAGTGCAAGATTACTTTTCTAACAATGAATTGACTACGATGTTTCAACATGCATATAGGAAGGGTCATTCAACCTGCACTGCTATGACACAAATGTTGGATATGTGGAGAGCATCGATTGATAAATCTAGGCTAGTGGGTACACTATTATTAGACTTCAGTGCTGCCTTTGATGTGATTGACCATGAAATTTTGATTTCCAAACTTATTAGTTATGGCTTTGCTTCCTCGGCAATTAAGTGGTTTAAGAGCTATTTGTCGGAGAGGTCGCAAAGAGTTTATTTTAATGGTGCATTATCTGGTAGCAAGTCCCTGGAGTGTGGTGTTCCTCAAGGTAGTTGCCTTGGACCTTTATTATTTTCAATTTTCATAAATGATATGCCATATATACTCAGTAAAGCTAAGTTGACTATGTTTGCTGATGATTCTACTCTTTATTATGCAGCCTCTACATGTTCAGAGCTTAATCATGTTCTGTCTTGTGAGATTAGCAAATTGTATAATTGGATAAAGACAAATAAACTTGTTCTAAATATTTCAAAAACTGTGAGTATAATATTTGGTTCTAAGTATAGATTATCTGATAATCCTAAAATTAATTTACAAGTAAATAGTCAAAATGTACAGCAAGTAAAAAAGGTGAAGCTTCTTGGTCTTTGGCTTGATTCTACATTATCATGGTCTGATCACATTAATAAAGTTGTGGCTAAAATGGGTAGAGCTGTGGCAGTAACGCGTAAATGTGCACATTTTTTAAATTCACAGTTGTTTAGTAGGGTTGTTTGTACATTGGTTTTGTGTCATTTGGATTATTGTTCTGTTGTATGGTCTGCTGCATCTAGTAGTCATTTAAAAAAATTACAAGTGGCTCAAAACAAGGCTGCAAGGCTTGTTCTAAGGTGTTCTTTGAGAACTAGTGTAGTAGAGATGCATGAACGTCTTGCTTGGCTGATGATTAAACAGAGACTATCTGTCAATATGTTAGTATACTTTCATAGAATCATTAACACTCGGACTCCTACATTTCTTTATGACAAAATAATATATTATTCTGATATGCATTTACATTATACAAGAGGGGCGAATAGTGGACAGATTTTTTTACCCCTACCTAAATCTGACTGTATGAAGAGAACTGTGATGTACAGGTCAACTGTGTTATGGAATAATCTTCCAGTTGAGGTTCGTGAAATCAAGGGAAAAACTGGTTTTAAAAAAAGACTAAGATTGTATTTGTTTTCAACATCATAATATTGTTTGGATTGGTTGAGTAAGGTTGGATTGTGTGCCATGTTGTTTGTGTATTTTTTTGTAGTACTTTTTGTAGTAATTGTGATTGTAATTATTGGATGTTGTATGTATTGTTTGGACCCCAGGAAGACTAGCTGTTGTTTCGGCATCAGCTAATGGGGATCCTTTTCAAATAAACAAATACTTACAGTCAGAGTAAACATGAGGGATCTGGGGAAGAAAACAACATTGTTACTTGTCAGACATATTGCTTTTAAGAGGCTTAAGAAAGTTTCAAACTACAAAAGCACAACTTTACTGAATAAGTGCATTGTGAAATATCTATTTCAGACATAGATCTATTATTTGTACCACAGTGATGTCAGCTGAGATCTATGTGAAAAGAGAGGAAATATGCACAAAGTACTAAAATGTTACCAAAATATATAAATAAAAATTAAACCTGAATTTAACTATAAAGTAGAAAGACTATTAATACATATCCTGAGCAAATGCTGTTTGCTCAAGCAGGCCTGAAAATGTATAAGCTATATTTACACAGACATATAGGCAAAAATTACAATTGTTTCTCATGACCTAAAAACCCTTTAAACTCAGTGTGTATACTGATATGTTTGAAATTAGTTTTGTAGAAAAACATACATTTATTTATGAAAATAAAATATTTTTCTTAAGAGACAAATTGGGCTACTTGGAAAAATTCTAAAACATACAAGACTTTTAATTAACACGTTTTGGTCACTACATGTTTCCCATACATTCATTTCATATTCCACACAGGGTTAATGGCTTTAGTATTACTTAAAATCTAGAGAATTGTAATAATAAAGAACAGGCAGGTGTATTCACAATCTTGACTGGTAGAGTATATAGACGTAGTAGCAGATCATGCCAGGCACTTACATTTCTTTATTCTGCCTTAAACTAGGAAATAAGAAGCAATTATACTAACAAACATACACCGAAAAAAACATATAATATATGCTGCTGCTGCTACTACTACTACTTCTACCCCCAAAGCACTAAAAGTATATTAATATTTGTCAACATGTCAAATACACAGTTTGTGTCTTTCTAAGCTTGTAATGTGCACAATGCAGAGACCAAATGTAGTCTGATTAAAATCTATACTTGCTGGACAACCATATTATGTAGCCCTGTTAGTCCTGTTTCAGTCAGACTAAACATGATATGTTTTAAAATAATAATAATTAATAATTTAGTCCAACTTTTAAAGTGGATGTAAATAGACTTAAGGTACTAAATTTTGGTTGGGTCAAATTAGATTTAATTGTCACAAATAATTAACAAATGCAAGCCTATTTTCAAAAGTGCGAACAAAGCAAATACTGTATGGGGAAGTTAAGTACAGAAAGCAGGCTGTAACATTCAGTCTTTTAGGTTCAACATGCTTCAGCAAATTTTCTGGTGTCAAACTGACAGCCATTTACAGCCATTTAATCGGCTATGTCACTGTGACGTCACCTCTCTAGCTTGAGGCAAAACATAAATAAGAACTCATAGCAGGAGCGCTAAAACTTTGAGGTTTTGACTTTAAAATGTCGTCTTGTTGTGTTGTTGGCTGCCAGAATAGAAGGAACAGGACTTCTGATTCAAAACGTCTCGGTTACGTATGTAACCCTCGTTCCCTGAAGGAGGGAACAGAGACGTACGTGCCGTCGCCACAGTTTCTGTATCCTCGCTGTTGTGCGGACACCAGTTGTCTCCTCAGCGAAAAACAGAGTGCGATTGCATCTGCTTCCTATTTATATACAACTGTCGGAGGCGGTGCGCATTATGCAAATATCGCACGGCAATTCCATTGGCTTGTTTTAGTTCACTCGAAGCTGATAGGGCTCTCTAGCGATATCCCAATTCGTCAGTCACTACTGACGTACGTAACGAGGGTTACATACGTAACCGAGACGTTCCCTTTCAGTCGGTCACGTTCGACGTACGTCAGTATTGACTGACGAATTGGAATCCCAAATAAAGTGCCACAGTTACGAAACTCCTTCCAGTGCCCAGCGCAAGCTCTAGCCACCCGTCTCACCAATTGGGACGGTGAAGGGGGTGAGCTTTACGCCGAGAGAGTTTAATGCTGTTTTACCGAATACCCACTAAGTAAACTAAACTACACTGGGGAAGCGAACCCGTAGGGGACGCTGCGGAGGCCATTACCTACCCAATGGGGGAGGAGTTTACGTGGTGAATCGCCAAGCGGGGAACACGACTAGAGTCAACAGATGCACGTATCCGGCCCAAGCCGGCTAGTGGAAGCGAGTACATGGGAAGATACCGGCTCTACACGTAGGCTATAGAATCTAGCGAACGTGTTAGGTGTCGCCCAGCCCGCAGCTCTACAGATATCTGTCAGCGAGGCGCCGTGAACCAACGCCCAGGAAGAGACCACTCCTCTGGTGGAGTGGACTCTCAACCCAAGCGGGCAAGGCACGCCCTGGGCATCATACGCCAAGGCGATGGCATCCACTATCCAGTGGGCCATCCTCTGCTTGGAGACAGCCTTCCCCTTCTGCTGGCCTCCGTAACAGACGAAGAGCTGGTCTGAGGTCCTGAAGCTTTGCGTTCTGTCCACGTACACACGCAGAGCGCGGACGGGACTGCCTCCTCCGAGGGAAACGCTTGCAGGTTCACTACCTGATCTCTGAAGGGAGTGGTAGGAACCTTGGGCACATATCCGGCCGGGGTCTCAGGTTGACTTGAGAGTCACCGGGCCCGAACTCTAGGCATGATTCGTCGACCGAAAATGCGTGCAGATCCCCTACTTAATCCCCTCTTAAGCGAAGCCAATGCAACCAGGAGGGCGGTCTTGAGAGACAGTACTTTTAACTCAACTGACTGCAGAGGCTCGAAGGGATGACCCCGGAGAGATGTAAGAACCAGGGTCAGATCCCAAGAGGGTATGGAGGAAGGGCGAGAAGGATTCAGTCTCCTCGCCCCCTCAGGAACCTGACGATCAGATCGTGTTTCCCAGGGACTTACCCTCAACTGCATGGTGTTGTGCAGCGATAGCGGCAACATGCACCTTGAGGGTGGAGGGAGACAGCCTTTGCTCCAAGCCCTCTTGCAGGAAGGAAAGCACAGATCTGACCGAGCATGATCGGGTGTCCTCTGGGCGAGAGGAGCACCATTCAACGAATAGGTTCCACTTCAGCGCGTAGAGGCTCCTTGTGGAAGGAGCTCTAGCAGAAGTGATGGTGTCTACGACCGCTTGTGGGAGATCACTCAGAACCTCCGCATCCCATCCAGGGACCACACGTGGAGGTTCCACAGGTCGGGACGCGGGTGCCATAGGGTGCCCCGTCTCTGAGTCAGGAGGTCCTTCCTCAGAGGAATCGGCCAAGGAGGGGCTGTCGTGAGGAGCATCAGGTCTGAAAACCAGGTCCGAGTGGGCCAATACGGAGCCACTAACAAGACCTGCTCCTCGTCCTCCCTGACCTTGCATAGGAGCTGTGCGAGAAGGCTCACTGGGGGAAACGCATATTTGCGCAGACCCCGGGGCCAGCTGTGTGCCAGGGCATCCGTGCCAAGCGTGCCGCCGGTCAGGGAATAGAACCACTGGCAGTGGGCAGTTTCTGGGGAGGCAAACAGGTCTACCTGGGACTCGCCGAAGTGCTGCCAGATCAGCTGGACCACCTGGGGATGGAGCCACCACTCGCCCACAAGTGGAGGTTGCCATGAGAGCTTGTCGGCTGCACGGTTGAGCACACCTGGGACATGAATGGCATGAAGCGACCTCAGATGCTTCTGACTCCATAACAAGAGATGGCGGGCGAGTTGCGACATGCGACGGAAGCGTAGACCACCTTAATGGTTGATGTACGCAACGGCCGCAGTGCTGTCCGAGCGGACCAGTACGTGCTTGTCTGACAGCAGCTCCTTGAAGCAGTGCAAGATGTACTGCTAGCAACTCCAGGCAATTGATATGCCAATGCAGTTGAGGCTCCCGTTGTATGTGGCCCCCCATCCGGTGGCAGAGGCATCTGTGGAGACCACAGCGTGCCTGGACACCTGTTCCTATTCCACGGGCACTCCTGCCCTCAGGAATGAGGGGTCCGACCACCGGATGAGGGTACGACGGCAGCTCGGTGTCACGGGGCCCCGGAGCGTACCGCGCTATCACGCCCATCTCGGGACCCGGCCGCGGAGCCAGTGTTGAAGCGGCCTCATATGGAGCAATCCGAGCAGCGTGACTGATGCCATATGCCCCAGGAGCCTCTGAAAGAGTTTCAGTGGGGCCGCTGTCCTGCGCTTGAGCGTACTCAGGCAGGTCAACACCGACTGGACGTGCTCCCCGGTGAGGCACGCAGTCCGGGCGACCAAGTCTAGCTCGAGACCGAGATAAGAGATACTGGGGGTGAGTTTGCTCTTGTCCCAGTTGAGCCGAAGACCCAACCAGCTGAGGTGAGCTAGAACCATGTCCCTGTGTTCGCACTAGGGATGGGCATTCGATTAAATTTTCTTAGTCGATCGTCGGAAGAATTAATGATCGACTATCGATTAATCATTAATATTTTTATAATACAATTAATTATTTAACTTTTATAATTCAAAAATGCAATGAATACAAAAACACAGCGTGTTTTTCCTCGTTGAGACCTTTATTACAAGATCAACTTGTGGCAGACAGTTAAACTATATTCAGTTAGGCAAACCGAACATATATGCGCGTGCATATGCGGTGCTCTAAAGCAGTGGAACCTGCAGCTGCGAGCCGGCGTTTCTAAACGGAGACCTCATTTGTTCCAAAATAATAATAATAAAAAAGAATCATGTTAAAAAATAACTTAAAAAACATAATAATACTTAGATCTGACAGGTTTTGTCAAAATGTCACTCAAAACTATCCAAGCCAGAAGAAAGAGCCAGATATTAGCCTTCCTAACAATTAGGCTAACTTAACAAATTAGGCTACTTAAAACCTCGTGAAAAATAACTAACTTTAGTAACTCGCATACAACTTCTGCACCAGTCTACTGATTTTTGTTGAGAAATATAAGCATGTTGACATGATCTGGGGTCAGACGCGACCGCAACCTGGTGACCGTCAATCCAGCCGCGGAAAACACCCGCTCTGAGGGGACTGACGTTGCCGGGATGCACAGGTACCTGCGCGCTATCTTGGCCAGCCCGGGGAACCTTATTCCGTTCACTTTCCAGTCTGTAGGTGTGCAATTCAGGGGTGGGGGATTCTCCCTCAGAATCAAAACGGAAGATCACAGATGACAGAGTATGGTGTCAAATATTGCACCCTGGTGGTAAAATGTTTAATTGCTGACACACAGTGAAATTCATTTAATTGCTTCAAGACTCACACTACGCAATGCAAAAAATGCATTAATCGATAACAAATTAACGTGATCGACGAAATTCTTAACGATCAATTATCGATCGTCGATTAATCATGCCCATCCCTAGTTCGCACAACTGATCTCGCGAGCTGGCCAGGATCAACCAGTCATCGAGAGAATACGAACGCCTTGTTCCTTGAGGGGAACAATGGCCGCCTCCGCAACCTTCGTGAAGACGCGGGGTGACAGGGCCAGCCCGAAGGGTAGGACTTTGTACTGATATGCTCGACCCTCGAATGCAAACCCTAGGAAGGGTCTGTGGCAAGGCAAAATCGAGACATGAAAGTACTCATCCTTCAGGTCGATCGCTGCAAACCAATCCTGGGAACGGATGCATATGAAAATGCGCTTCTGCGTGAGCATCTTGAACGGCAACTTGTGAAGGTACCGGTTCAAGACGCGCAGATCCAGGATCGGCCATAGCCCACCGCCCTTTTTCGGTACAGTGAAGTAGGGGCTGTAAAACCCCGACTTCATATCGGCTGGGGGGACTGGCTTGATTGCATCCTTCGCCAGGAGGACAGCAATCTCCGCCCAGAGAACAGGTGCATTGTCCAGCGACACCTGAGTGAAGTGGACACCCCTGAAAACCGGGGGACGCCGGGCGAACTGAATTGCATAGCCGAGTCTGATGGTGCGAATGAGCCAGCGGGACGGGCTGGGAAGCGTTGTCCACACTTCCAGACACCAAGCCAGCAGGATCAAAGGCACCACAGACGCCCCGGGGGTAGGGCAGCGAGGCAGAGTACGGGGACCCGACTTGGACGGCATGGGAGAGGCCCGGAGTGTGGTCAGACTCTGTGAGGCAGCAGTGCGTATGGGAGACACTGCCACCTGCTGGAGAAGTGAGAGGGGGCTGCGAGCGGCAAGGCGGGGCCTCGCACGCTGACAGACGCGCCCTCTTGTACCCAATCATCTCTCCCGAAGAGCAGGATCCTTCCCCTCCAGGTTGCCCGTCTCAGGATCGAGACTTCCTCGACCGCTTACCACCTGGCTTGGTTGAGACGGGCAGGGCACCACGTCCGCGACCGGCACTCTGCTGTTTGGCTGGTGTTGGCTGCCGGAGCATGACATGTTTAATGGCCTCAGCCTGCTTCTGTGCGGCGGAGAACTGTTGGGCGAAGTTCTCCACCGCGTCACCGAAAAGGCCGACCGGGGACACAGGGGAGTCCAGGTTTCCCTCATGTCCGCCAAGGTCAGCCAGAGGTGGCGCTGCTGGACTACTAACGTAGACATCGCATGACCAACAGAACGCGCTGTCACCTTCATCGCACAGAGGGCGAGGGCGGTGGCAGTGCGCAGCTCCCCAAGCAACTGTTGGTCAAGCCCACCCTGGGGCATTTCCGATAGCGCTTTTGCCTGGAAAACCTGCAAAAGGTCCATGGCATGCAGGGCGGAGGCAGCTTGTCCACAGGCTCTGTAAGCTTTCTCTGTCAGTCCTGACGAGAATTTACAGGCCTGGGACGGGAGACGCGGTTCACCGCACCAGCCGGTGGCTGTTGGACACAGCTGCATCGCAACAGACCACTCGACTGGGGGAATCCGATCGTATCCCCTAGCCTCTCCGCCTTCCAGGGAGGTGAAGGCGGACGAGGGTCCAGACCTGGCACCAAAATCTGGTCACCTCATCGTGCAACTCTGGGAAGAGTTGGTTTGACCAGCGCGACCCACTCTGAGGTACCAATCATCAAGCCGAGAAGGGCCGGGACAGGGTGGAGGGTTCCACACGAGCCCGACACTCTCGACCGCCCGGGAAAGCACAGCCGTCAACTCGGGATCAGACTCGGGCGGCGCTACAGTCCCAGAGGGAGGCAGCAGAGCCGAGTCCTCATCTCCCGAGGACTCCTGTTCACCTTCCGATGCTGAGATCGACATCTGATCCGCAGCAGGTGGACCAAAGGAAACGGCTGGACAGTCCGTAGAGGGCCCAGCGGAAACAGATGGCAGCACAACGGGTTGCAGTGCTAATGAGGCAGCAGGGGCCCGAGGAGCGGTGCTCGGCGGGGAAGCCCTAACCAAGATCTGCTTGTGGGTTCCACAGACAGAAAGTCAAACAGGTTTGGAATGTCAAGGCTGAGGAAAGTATTTTAATTCTACAACTACCACTTTAATAATGTTACTTCACGAGTTCACACTTACAAATAAGTCAGGTAAATTAATTGGTTAACGTATTTGGCGTGCTGTCCGGGGAGAGGGCTCCGAGCTCGGTAATCGGCCTGAACACAGAGTACCCCCCCAAAAATGCTAAATGTTGGCTACGGACAGCAGCCGGGAACTGTAACCCCCCAAAAATATAGAAATAAGGCTGATGTTTGCAAGGAGAAAGCTGTCTGCCGGATCGGGAGGGTTCTATCTGATGGGAGTTCAATACTCACAGCGAACCACTGAATATAAACCTCATCGACCAGCAAACTAAGATAAGGTTTAGATGTTTTGGCTGGGGGCATCTGCAGCATCTGACGGGAGTTCAATACTCGCAGCGGTCGGATGGGTAAAACCCCACCAGCCAGAACATTGGGAAGGAATGGCATCCGACGGGAGTTCGTTACTTGCGGCGACTAGAAGGGTAGCTTCAGCTGAGGGGACCCCTTTAGGTGTCCGATTGGAGTTCAATACTCACTGCGATCGGACGGGTAAGCCCCAGCTGACTGTGGGGAGGACGTTTAGTAATTGGGGGGCTCTTGCGGCATCCGACGGGAGTTCAATACTCACTGCGATTGGACGGGTAAGCCCCTGTTGGCATGGGGTGAATGTTTAGTTATTTTAGATTGGGAGGGTTCTAGCAGTGTCCAACGGGAGTTCAATACTCGCTGCGATTGGACGGGTAAGCCCCCCGCTGATGGTGGGGTGGACGTTTAGTAATTTTAGATTGGAGGCTCGTATGGTGTCCGACGGGAGTTCAATACTCACTGCGATCGGACGGGTAAGCCACGGTTGGCATGGGGTGAATGTTTAGTTATTTTGGATTGGGAGGCTCTCATGGTGTCCGACGGGAGTTCAATACTCACTGCAATCGGACGGGTAAGCCCCTGCTGGCAGTGAGGTAAACGTTTAATTATTTTAGATTGGTAAGCGCTCTAGCGACGTCCGACGGGAGTTCAATACTCGCTGCAAATGGACGGGTAAGCCCCTGATGGCATGAATGCAAAAACGTTTAGCTATTTTCGACTGGGAGGGCTTTCACGCAGTCCGACGGGAGTTCAATACTCGCAGCGATCGGACGGATAAGCCCAGCCATAGTTGAACGAGAATAGAAAATGTATACTGTTTCTGAGGTTCTTATGGGAGCTCAATACTCATGGTGTCAGATTAAAGTTTGACTGATTTGACTGGGTGGTTTGAATCATCTGTTTAGAGGGTTAGTTTGAAGACTGGGAGATTTCTAGCAACATTGGATGAGGGCGAGTTTGGGCAGAGCTGGGCTCCTGCGGGAATGGTGGTAACATCACTGCTGTGGCAGTGGAGAAATTAGCCAGAAGAACTGATCTGCGGGAGCCGAGGCAACATCACTGCTGCGGCAGTGGAGAAATTAGCCAGAAGAACTGATCTGTGGGAGCCGAAGTGACATCACTGCTGCGGCAGTGGAGAGAAAAAGCCAGAGAAACTGAGCCCCTGTGGGAGCCGAGGTGACATCACTGCTGCGGCAGTGGAGAAATTAGCCAGAAGAAATGATCTGCGGGAGCTGACGGGACATCACTGCTGTGGTAGTGGAGAGAAGGGCCAGAAGAATTGAGCTCCTGCGGAAGCCCAAGCGACATCGCTGCACTGGCAATGAGATCATTCCCATTTTATTGGAATGATGGTATAAGTTGAGTTTGATATGGCTTGTGGGTATGTGTGAGAATATGAGCTGGAGCTGAAAACCTAGCTGATTAGCATTTGTTAGGCTTCTTTAATGTGGAAACAGTTTGATGTAGTTCTTAAAAGCTTCTTATGACCAGTGACCAAGTGTTTGAATCTGATGCTGGGAAAGGCCTTATTGACCAGCTGTGGTTGTTGCTCCTATGGGGAACAAATTACTGGAAAAGTGGTCTGCTGGGAGCTTGGAGGTTCTTAATGCTGTTTACATGATATAAATAAAGTAATGCTGAGAAGAGAAAATCAGGAAAGGCAGGCTGGAGGAATGGGACCGAGGCCGCTTGCAGAGGCAGCCTCATGCTCGGGCTGGCCCCTGGAACCTAGGGAGGAACAAGAAGTGTAGAAAAGAGGGAAGCTGGGAGTCCAAGAAGGCCTCTGGGCCTGCGCCGCTAGCGGAGGCAACCTCACGCTTGGATCAGTCCCTGGAGCCTGGGGAGGAACAAGAAGTGTAGAAAAGAGGGAAACTGGGGAGTAAAATATGGCATCTGGGCCTGCGCCGCTAGCGGAGGCAGCCTCACGCTAAGGTCCGTGGTTGAGCTGTAGACCAAAGACAAAAAGAATTTGAGACTAATGACCGGGCCTGCGCTATTAGCGGAGGCATCCTCACGCTAACATCTACAGGCCACAGACAATGGATAGGGTAAGAGACGGTGGGATGAAATGGCTGAAACAGCGGAGCTTACTCTGCTAGCGGAGGCATCCTCACGCTAGGAGGGAAGGCATTCGCCAAGAGGGCGAAGAGAGCTGTATGTGGTGTGGCACCTGGGAAACTGCGGTGTGTGGCTAGGCGGAGGAAGGTGGAGAGTGGGGAATCTGGGGCCCAGCCCAGGCTCACTGCGGCCTGACGCCTGACTTCTAGTGCATGAATCGAAGCAAGAGAGAGGAGATGAAAAAGCGACCTGCGGGATTATGTGCATCATGAAGATAGCTGAGCAAAGATAGCAGTTCCTGTTTAGAACAGTTTGGACCATCTATGAAGATGGAAACAAATAAAAAAATATCCTATTTTCCTTATGTGGTGAGGCCTAGAAATTAACTGTATTTAAGTTAAAGCCCATAAATTCAGTTTGAGTTCAGCAAAACTGTGCAAACGGAGAAATTGATAATTAATTTTTATTAATAAGCCTAAAATGCTTTATAACCTGCATATATTCACCTCTAGCACGATTGTTTGATACCATACTGTCGTTTACAGTTTGTACTGTAATTGATTGATGTTGAACAATCATCAAACAGCAAAGTAGGCTACAGACTGATTTAGATGATCGTTTGTTCTTTTAACTGTTGCTGGTTTGAGTCACGTGCACCTTCATTTAGTAAAGATCATAAGAGACTAGCTTGTAAAAAGAGAGCTTTGCATAATAAAAATGTGCAACTTGGATTTATTCAATGGTGTTCAACAAGCACTAAATTTACCATGAACACGCTGCTTGATTTTTTTTTTTTTTTTTTTTAATTTAATTAAATTTATTTGTTTACTTTTTAGTTCTATTTCCCAATACTTATCCAGACCTGGTACTCAAATGACTCAAATCAAATTCCATGCTTTATCAAATTGCGTAGGAACATACAACATAACAGTTTATTCATTGGTTATTTGTCTATGGTTCGATACGTTACTATAGATGAACATACAGATGAATAGGAACGGTAAAATTTATTTAAATGCATCAGCGAAAGAACGATTTTAAGAATTTGTCCTACCAGTCTGTGCCTCGTCTCAATAGTGAAGCTGTGGGTTGAAGTTACAGAAATGCATACTATTACTTTAAGTTTCCAAACGATTTGTTGATAAATCGCAGAACAGCGATGACAATAAGTTCAGAGTTTCATAGTGATTCAGCGTGCGAACTGAACGTGATATATGAGCCACTGTTTGCGTGTTTAACCCATAGAGGTTTAACCGCAAGGAAGCGGCACAGTAATTTATAACGGCAAGTCACAGAAACAATCCCCCGATCAACATTGATCCAGATGGAATGACTGAAAATTCAGGAAAGAAGACGAGAAGGATTTAAACTGTGCTTCTTGCGGGATTGAGCCGATGGAGTGGAGAGTGTGAGCCGGCTGGGAACTGGATCTGCGCTGCGGCGCGGCTCCGGGTTTACTGAAGGCCTGCTGCGGCGGCCTGGCGCTGGAAGAAGGCCCGTTCCGTCGCAGGAAGAGGTGGCATTGCCCGAGACTCGAGCTTGGTGCTCGGCTGCCTTATTGTCATTTTTCTATGACAGTAATGATTGAATGGGCCAGAGTAGGGAAATACACAGAAGGATATCGCAGATGATTCGGACGTCGGCGTTTTGGCATGCAGGGACCCGTTTGTTTGGGCTGACGCCCCTCCGAAATAATGCCGTTGGATTGGAGAAAAATTGTTCTTAAGGCCAGAAGATTGTGGCAAAGATTCCTCGAGGATGAAAGATTCTTCATCGGACGCGACTTCAGACATGTTAGGAACTTAGGGCGGGACCAAATTCTGGAAACTGTCGAGGATCCTTGGGTGAGTTTGACTGTGATTATATACAGGCCTGATTTCCAATTGGGTAGATACGTTGATTACAGATTTTTGACAGCTGGTTGAGATGACGTAATGATTAAGATGATGTAATGATTGGGTATCTTATTTGACTTGTTCCTCCTGAACTACGTTTATAAAACATCATTAACAGTAAATTTTGTACTTTGCGGGGATCTTGGCCTAGTATGCTGAAACACAGGTTTAAACAGGAATAAAAAATCCTTCTGTAGACCTGAAAATCATTGAAGTGCCTGGATCATCCACCAGAAAACAGAGAAAAGAAGCCTGGCAGAAAACAAAGCTGCTGTATCTTTTTACTTTTCTGACTTATTAATTACCTCAAATGTACCTTGTGAAGATTTTATTATTGATTGGATTTTATGTTGCCGTGAGTAAAGGTGCAGTCACATTTGTGACATTTCTTTGAAATAACGCAGGCAAAAAGGTCCATTGATCATTATCAGCAATATAGCGACATATTATATGATGCAGCTCACATAAGAGTCACTTTCAATCAGCTTTCTGTTGGTCAAATCTGGCGAATTTGAGTAACCAACTTGGACCCATAGTGAAATTTTTGACCACACATGAAATTAATGATTGTGTGGATTTCTATTGAAATTACTGGAATTCATTCTCCAAACAGCAGCAAATTTTACTGCACCTTAAAGGGTTAGTTCACCCAAAAATTTAATTTCTGTCATTAATTACCCTCATGTCGTTCTACACCCATAAGACCTTCGTTCATCTTCAGAACACATATTAGGATATTTTTGTTGAAATCCGATGGCTCAGTGAGACCTGCATTGACAGCAAGATAATCAACACTTTCAGATGCCCAGAAAGTTACTAAAGACGTATTTAAAACGTTATGTGACTACAGTGGTTCAACCTTAATGTTATGAGGTCACGAGAATACTTTTTTTTACAGCGCCAAATGGCTCAATCCCGCCAGGCCCGATGGTCCCTATTCTTCACCCGATTCAACTTCACAGTCACCTACCGTCCGGGATCCAAGAACACGAAGGCCGATGCATTGTCTCGTCTGTTTGAGGAGGAGGAGACTTCCAACGGACTCGAAACCATCCTCCCATTCCAAGTCATGGTAGCGCCCATTCAGTGGGACATTATGACTCTGATACAACAGCAGAATGCTCAACAGGAGATTCCGGCCGCCTGCCCACCTGATAAGGTATATGTGTCTCCCAATCTCCGTGACCAAGTTCTGAGTCTCATTCACTGTCTGCCCTCCTCAGGTCACCCTGGTATCACGGCTACTATTCATCTGCTTCAGAACCGTTTCTGGTGGGAGACCTTAGTCAGGGATGCCACGATCTACGTCCAGAACTGTCAAACGTGTAACATACACAAAAGCCCAAGACAATTCCTTGCTGGGTTACTACAACCTCTTCCCATACCACAGCGTCCCTGGTCACACATAGCGATCGATTTCATCACGGACCTTCCCGTATCACAGGGTAACACTGTCATACTCACTGTCATAGATCGATTCTCCAAGGCCTGTCGTCTGATTCTGCTGCCCAAACTTCCCACAGCCATGCAGACCGCTGAACTACTGTGCCACTGGGTCTTTCGCCTCTACGGGTTACCCGAGGACATTGTCTCGGATCGTGGTCCACAGTTCACTTCCCGATTGTGGAAAGCCTTCTTTCAAGCTCTGGACATCAACGTAAGCCTCACCTCGGGCTACCATCCTCAGGCCAATGGACAAACTGAGAGGTTGAACTTACTCGCTTCCTAAGAACATACTACAGCCATAACCAAGAGGATTGGTCCCGCTACCTTCTATGGGCTGAATACGCCCAAAATTCCCTGGTAAAACCAGCCACTGGCATCACACCCTTCAAGTGCATCCTGGGGTACCAACCACCAATGTTCCCCTGGTCGGGAGAACCCTCCGACGTCCCAGCTGTCACCGACTGGCTCACCAAGAGTGAGGAGACCTGGAAACAGGCCCACGTCCACCTGCAACATGCTGTCCGCCACCAGAAAGTGCACGCGGATCGTCGACGCCGCCCCGGACCCGAGTATCACCCTGGTCAATGGGTCTGGCTATCCACCCGGGACCTCCGCATCCGTCTTCCCTGCAGAAAGTTGAGTCCAAGGTATGTGGGTCCATTCAAAATTACACATCAAATTATACCTGTCTCATTTCGTCTTGCCCTACCTAACACTTATCGCATCTCTCCCACCTTTCATGTTTCTCTGCTCAAGCCCACTCTGCTGACCCCGGCGAGGAGGGGGAGGGGAGGTCCCGTGAGCAGAGTCCCCCTCGCATCCTGGTAGAGGGCGAGGAAACGTACCAAGTACGTGAACTACTCAACTCCAGACGTCGGGGTCGCCTCATCCAATATCTGGTCGATTGGGAGGGGTACGGTCCAGAGGAACAGTCGTGGGTCAACGCCGAGGACATACTTGATCCCAACCTCATCGAGGAATTCCACCGCAACCACCCAGAAAGACCGGCCCCTCGACCACGTGGTAGACCTCGACGTCGTGTGCCACCTCGCGCCAGGAGTCGCTTGCAGGGAGGGGGCTCTGTCACGGAGACGAACCCCGTGATCCCCCCCGCGGGCCAGCAGAGGGCTCCATCTCCGGAATACTGACACTCATGCATCCACTCACTCACTTACACTGACGCGCACTACATTTCCCATCAGCCCCATACCTTGGACTCTGATCATCCGCCAGCTGCAGCTGGTTAGGACTACCATTTAAGCTGCCTGTTCACACAGACTGACGCGAAGTCTTGATCATTGCTCCGGCTGTCATTACTAAGCGTTATTTCCCAGTTTGCCTTCCTGTTGCCATTCTTGTCTGTTTATCGTTTACTGATTCTCCGCTGCCTGCCTATTGACCCCCGCCTGTTTACCTGGACTGTGATACTTGCCTGATACCCTGACTTCCTGCCTGTCTCTGACCACGATATTGTCTGTTCTCCGTTGCTCTTGTTTGCTGTTTCTGACCATCGCCTGTACGACCCTGTATACTTCATTAAAGCTTGCAAATGGATCCTATGTCGAGTGGTGACTCACAACAGAATTACACTATTTTTTGAATGTGTATTGATATTAAGGCTTTTTTTTTAAGTGCATGCAGGTGTATGTAATAAAATGGATCTATATGCAATAAACAATTTTTATTTTGCATTTGTTTCAGTTTTTCAATTTATTTATTATAATAGAAGTTAAGGGTAACCATAGTACCAACATGAAAATAAATTAATAAAAAAAAATAAAGTGTGTGTGTGTGTGTGTTTGTTAGGAGTGGGAATCTTTAGTCACCTCACGATCCGATCCAATCCGATTCCGATTCTGGGAGTCACAATTCGATTCCAAAATGATTCTACTTTTTTTTTCTTATTAATTAATTAATTAATTACCGAATTCTTACATTTACATATCCTTACATAAGTAATTATAAGTAGCCTAATTTTTAAAATAAGTTGAAAAAAAAAACTAAAATAAAACAATTGTTTGTTAAAAATTTTAAACTTATATAACATACAAGCAAGTAGCAAATAAGGAGGAGCAAAGAAACCCATTACAAGCAATAAACAAAGAGTGCTTTCAGTATTTAAGATTATCTGAATGTTTTCCAAAAACTGTGAGTGATTTTTATTTCTCATCTTTACTGTTGTTTGATTGTTACTATGACAACATAGACGGCAGGAGCTCTGAAAGCTACATTCAAGCACGGATCTCTTTTTAAATATAAATAATATGGTTTGTCCTGTGCATTTTATCCCTTAAGCATCACATTTAACCCTTTGATGCACAAGCTATGAAAACCCCTTCTAATGCACAACATGGGTCAAAAATGACCCGTATTCATTTGCTTATTCATTTGCTTATTTGGTGCATGGTTTACATATTACATGGTTTAGTGTTTCTTTGCTGAAACTTTAAAATAAATATATTATGTCATTCAAAAAGAAAGGAAAAATTAAAATAAGGATTTGTTTATTGAGGAATACCTGGAATAATGAATGATGAAATTAATTTGAATTAACTTGATATATATATGCGATATAAAAAGCAATAACTCATTCAGGTCACTTTAGACCCATGTTGTATATGTCCAAAACTGTTACTTTTCAGCAACACTGACAGACATAAAGGGTGACAAATAGCATTGATTTATGACAAAAAATAAAAAATTATGAAATATATAGCCTAATATATTGAATATAATAAGACTTACACCCATCAAATATACAAAAGCAGCCATGTTGAGATGTGAAATGTGTGGCAGATGAACAGTTTTCTGCAGTAAATATGTTCCTACTTGCAAAAATTTGCAAATATTAAAGATTTCTATATGAGTCATTTTTGACCCATGTGTGTAAAACAGATGTAGAAACACAAAAACTGTGTCTGTTTATAAAGTAAGAAAGAAAAAATAAACATGATTTGTAGAAAATCAAAAACAAGATATTTAATGAATATCTAAAATAAATAATAAAATACATTTCTTTCAAATATTCAGCAAAGAATCACTCAGCCGTGATTGAAATAACAGGAAATGAATACAGGTCTTGTTTTAACTATGTTGTGCAGTAGAAGGGTAGTGATACAAAAATTACTATTTTTATTCAAAAAGTAAGAAAGAAAAAATTAAAATGAGGATTTGTGATGATCAAAAACAAGTTAATTGAGGAATACCTGGAATACTGAATGATGAAATTAATTTCTTGCAAAGATATAGAAAATAAAATCTCAGTCGGGTCATTTTTTACCTATGTTGTGCATCAAAGGGTTAAAAAAAGGAGAATCTAAAACATCAACACAAACACTTGTGCACTTACCCCGACGACCACGGCAAACAAGACAGCTGCACGAAAGACACTGGCCTGGAGTAAATAATGCTGACCTACTGGCAAAAAAAAATTATGTCAAATCATAATTTGGTTAATTTCTCAGTCTTTATTGTCTAAAAGAAACAAAACGCTCCTGAGGCGTGATGCTAATGAACTTTTCTCATCTTGACTCTTTCTCTTCTCTGGGTGTTATGGTCGGGGCGAAATGGTTAGCCACTTTTAAGCATATTACACTGCATAATTCCCATTGATTTATTAGGCTATTAAGTGTTGTGTTTGTTATCATGAGATTCTAACACGTGTCTTGTTATAATCTCTCTGAGTGTTTCTTCCTGTTGCTGTGAAATCTCTGTTGATTTTTATAAATGTAAGAATAACTTTTATATTTTTAGTAATATTAGTAACTGAAGCAGTAGGTTTACTTGATTATGCATATATCTTTTTTTAAAAAAATGTATAAAACGTTTACAAGTTATTATTGGTCTCTGATTAAAATTCCTCCTAAATATTTATAGAGTGTGACAACTAGCTCTATGTACAGCTATATGCACATGGGAATTCAGAGTCTCATAACCAAGGTGCCAAAAGTATATTGAGTTACCCAAAGTCTCCAAAACTCATGCTGCGTTTGCGTATGATGACCACGGGTGGCGCTGCTGGCATGGTCATCAATGCAGCCTTAATTCAGCACCACTAGATGGAAGCAATTACTTATGAAATTTGAAGAAAGAAAGAAAGAAAGAAAGAAAGAAAGAAAGAAAGAAAGAAAGAAAGAAAGAAAGAAAGAAAGAAAGAAAGAAAGAAAGAAAGAAAGAAAGAAAGAAAGAAAGAAAGCCTGTTTACAATACCTCATTACGGTATTGTAATGAAAATATCTCATGATGATTCACAAAATGTGAAGACAGACCCTCATTTTGGAGGTGCAAATCATCCAGTATCACATGGCAATCAAAAATTAACCAATGTTTTTTAATATTTTGTATTTTTAGGGGATTTTATGGTACTAAATTATATTTATGGAATAGCTATGATCCATTTATTACCTGTTAATCACTTTTTGAGCATAGACCTGAAAATGAAATTTCCAATATAAACTGTTGTAAATCTTGAATGCTTTGGAGCACAGACTTAAGTTTGGTTTCTTTTTAAAGACAGAAGACTTAGCGGATTATTGCTAAAGTGAATATTAGTTACTAAAGTGCAATTGTTTGTATACTGGGTAGGGCGGAACGATAAATTTATCAAAAACCACAAATCAAAAACCACAAATCCCTTTACTCTAAGGCTATGTCACGATCAGCTGCTGGGTCATTATTTAGTAGAATGAAAGAACTACATGATGTTTCTCTCTGTCTGTTCTCTCTGTTTCTCTCTCTCTCTGTAGGTTTTATTGTAAATGCATGGCAAATCATATAATGTAATGCAATACAATAATAATTTAGAGTAAACGTTTTATACATTTTTACGTTTTTTTTTTTTTTTAAAGATATATGCATAATCAAGTAAACCTATTGCATCAGTTACTAATATTACTAACTCTGATAAGCAGTTTAAATAAGTGCATTGACTGAATGCGGACTGAAGAACACACTGAATAGCTTTTTTAGCGCTGACTAAAAGACGTTTGGGGGGGGTAGGATTAAAGGGATAGTTCACCCAAAAATGAAAATTTGATGTTTATCTGCTTACCCCCAGTGCATCCAAGATGTAGGTGACTTTTTTTCTTCAGTCGAACGCAAATTATGATTTTTAACTGCAACCGCTGCCGTCTGTCAGTCAAATAATAGCAGTAGATGGGAACTTCAACTATAACTTCTCGCACAAACCGATCGTTTCGTGTCTTAGGACATCAATGTGCCGTCACGAGCCGCAGGGTTTAATTAGGATTTGTCTATGGAAGTTTTTTCGACTCTTATTGTTCAAGTTCCCAATCACTGCTATTATTTGACTGACAGACGGCAGCGGTTGCAGTTAAAAATCATTATTTGCGTTCGACATCTTGGATGCCCTGGGGGTAAGCAGATAAACATCAAATTTTCATTTTTGGGTGAACTATCCCTTTAAGATTAGGCTAGCTAAGATTAATCAGGTAGCGATTTCAACGAGGGGGTAATAATATGGCATGGGGTCAAAATTTGGCACAACACCTCTACACAAGAAAAAGTGAGGGTACGCTACAGCTTAACATTTAGAAGTGCCGTACCGGTGCATATGGCCCTCTTCAAGCACCGATGAAAAATGCATAAAAATACTATTTTTAAATTCTATATGAAATATATAGTTTCCCAAACATGTTTTACTCTAAAACTGTGACAAAATCCAAGCCAAAAATCTAAACAAGTTGTGTTCCAAATTTGAGGTTGATTTCTCAAAAAATTAGCTTTCAGTTAGATTTTGTTTGGGTGCAGTACCAAACTTTTCCACTAGTGCGCTTCCCAGTCGTTTCCAGTGCTGTCATTTTTGACCGTGAACAGTAAGCCTACAAGTGTGACTATTTTTTCCATTACCATTTAACCTATTCGAATCATGACTATTATTACTCTTTTTTTTTTCCCACATAGCACATTTCAAATGATGCTGTTGCTAATGTGAGTGATGAGGATATTTCTATAATTTAAGTTTGTCAATGCTGTATACAAAATAAAACTATTTTTGTTTATTCAATGTAGCCCCTGACTGTAATTGTAATTATCTGAAACCAATTTTAAAAAGACCGGAGAGAGAAGAGGGCACTAAAGCGCATCCACCCTCCACCCCATTCTACCCAGAGATACGTTGCCTAGGTTACACCTCCAGCTGCCACCTAAAGAGAAGCATCGCACCATCCGCCTCGCGAAAGACAATAGGCTACCTAACACGTCAACACCTATTGAAAACTATACAAAAGGGATCTCACGAAACAAAAATATACTGGGAAGAGAGAGACGAGAGTATATTGAGACACGCGCGCTGACGCATGCACGCACGCTCGCGCGCGCACACAGAGAGAGAGAGAGAGAGAGAGAGAGACCCTCCTCATTTTGATTGTCAGTACAGAGAGGCGGGCTCATATGGAGGGCCGCTTTTCGGCTCTGCAGCGACTGCAGCTTCTCCCGCTGCCTGTCCTTCTTCCGCGCGCGTCTCCGCGAGCGCTGTGATGTGAATATTAATGATGCTGCGCGAATCTCCGCGCTCATTTCCATCGCTTTCACCGAACTGAGAGGTAAGAGCGCATCCGCATTTTTCCCGTATACGGTGCGGTTTACATTATTATTCAGTGTCCATTTCATCCCGTGGAAGCGCGTGTCGTGTTTTTAAGGATGCTGAGACGCTCGGTCGACGCAGTGCTGTTCTCAATGAAGAGGCGAAGCGAGTCAATGAGCGAGGCGTTTCAGTATGGTGATTGTACTCCTATTTATACTGGATGTTTCGTTCTTAAAAAACTAGCTACCGTTGGGATGTATCATTCATGCTATCATACGTAGGCTAAACGTTCGGTTGTCTTTGGCTGGTGAACACAATGACTGGTGGGAAATTGAAGTAAATGGTCTTATGGTGATGAAAAACAGATTTACTTTATCAGTATGCTATAGATGCAGTGGTTCGTTTTACAAAGCACATTGGGTGGGTTTTGGAAGGTGGGGAGGATGCATTTGTGATCCTTAAATGGCATTCAACAAGTGTAGACTATCTCATCCCTTCTGCTGTGTGCCTGATATTCTCCAGATAGGCTGACATCCTGTGTGTGTACCTGAAGTGTGCATGGGGATGTGGGGGCTATATGCAGTCAGACTATTATATTTTCTGCTTTTTTGAGCATTTGTTTGAATAATTCAGACTTTGAATCAGTATAATGACTGTTTGTGCAGGAATTATTTTTAGACAGGGATGTTAGCTTTTAGTCAATGCATTAAGCCAATGAGACTTATAATGCATGGGGAGGGAGAGTGGTCTAAATAATCCCCTGCCCGTGATTTCACTCTTTGGTTTTCTCTCGCTCTTTCTCACAAATGATCTGTGGCCCTGTCTTTGTCGTTCGTCTCTGAAATGTATACAACCAGATAATCACATCAGCTATGCTTTTCAGAAAAGAAGAGTGAGACGGAGAGGTGGGTTCTTTGGAAACCATGACAGCTTTCATTCATGGAAATCCAAAGGTGCAGCGCAATATTGGGCCCAGTCTGCAGAACAAAAACACACCGATTTAACTCATCCAGCATAAAGCGTAATCCTCTCATACAACCAAGCACAATAAAACACCGGCCCTATAGTGTAGGGCTGCTATTAAGCAGGTAATCTCTTTCTCTCTTTCATTAAAACTATTAACATAGAAAAAAAATCAGTATAGCCATTAGCTAATTCTTTGCTGAGGAGAATTAAAAATGTTTCATTTATGGATATAGACTTTTAATGTATCCAAAATGAAAATAAATAAGGCCATGCTGAATTGCCAACAGTTATTACCCTCCACTGTTGTTGTTAAAAGCATATTAACTTTGTTTTAATGTCAGACTATAATTCAGAATAGCGTGTAGGATGTAAAGTTTGCCTCATTGTACAGTGCGGAGTCCGTGAATACGTCTATGCTTAGTTTATGCTGTTAATACATGTCTGTATGTATAGGTTAGGATTGGTTATAGATTTTGGCTTTAAAAAGCCCTATATAATGAATTTGCATCTCATTAGAATTGTGGGAAGAGAAATGGATTTCATATTTGTTTCAAACACAAAAGGCAGGAAGCATCTATGCCAGATGGGAACTGTGTTTCTCCTTTTATTCCACTATGGATTGTGTCTGCTGCATGATCCCTTTGCGTGTCTGTATGTGTGGGTGTCAGAGAGTGTGTATCTTTGTGTGTGTGTGTGTGTGAAGGGGGGTGTTGATTGTGGTTCTATATAGACCATTTGCTGCTGAGTGTATTTGTTTCCATGGTTACCCCCATGCCAATGAAGATCACGTCATCACCAGACCAGACCTCTGCGGCTATTGTTTACTGATCGTAGAGAAGACTGAGTGTGTGTTCGGGTTTTAGATACGTCCTCCACAGACCTTAAGTTCTTCATTGTTTTTTTAGTCCTTTTGTCTAGCCTGTCGCCTGTAATGTGTTTGATTCCTGGATGTCTTGCTTGGATTAATCATATCTCCTGCTATATTTTGACCACCTGTCATTTTTCTGTGATAGACACACATGGAGGGCTATTTATTCGATACCGCTCAGTGACTCCATACTGTTGGTTGACTTGGCACGCAGTGTCTTATGCTTGTATCGCCATCTGTAGCGCCCTGTACAGAGCTGCATGAGTAAGAATGATCATCTACTGCTATATACAGTAAATACTGCTATTAAAATTGAGATTCTTAATGCAATGCATGTACAAAATTTCTAATTTTCCTCATTTTCCTTCTCACTACTCCTAGTTTGTTTTAGGTCCTGAGAGAGGCATTTGTCACTGTCATGTGAGCCTAACTTTGCTTTTTTTATACAGTAAGTGCTCTATTTTTGATTCTTTATGAAGTATGTCTGTTCTTTCTCTCAGAGTAAATTATTTTTTTGATTATGCTGTGATTTATGAAAGCCATGTGTGTTGTGAGTCTTTTTGTATACACACAACACTAGCTCAGAAGTTTTTTTTAAAAATTATTTTTTAGAAATGTTTTTAGAAATTAAATTTAAGATAAATTTATAATATTTTTTAAAATAGAAATGGCAACATGATAATAACATATAACTTAAATAAGTTCATTATTGATAAGTTCTATGTAGTTCAGTGAGAAATGAATTGAGTTTGTAATTTTAAATTTTGATGTTTTACAATTATAAAAATAAAGTTTTAACAGAAGTTATTAGTCAGAAAGTAAGCTGAGTTTAATTCAATATTAAGTTAAATTTATTTGTATGCACATTACCGGTCAAAAGTTTATGGTCAGTAAGTTAATACTTTTATTTAGCTATACTATTTACACAAAAATATTAAGCAGCACAACTGTTTCTTGAGCACTAAATCAGCATATTAGAATGATTTCCGAAGGATCATGTGCCACAGAAGACTGGAGTAATGACGCTGAAAATTCAGCTTTGCCATCACAATAATAAATCGCATTTTATAATATATATTAAAGTAGAATTCAGTTGTAAAAATTGTTATAAAATTGAAAATTGTAAATAATAAAAATTTAAATATTGCAATTGAAAATTGTAATAATATTTCACAGTATTACTGTTTTATTGTATTTTTAAAAATTCAATTGAAAGGGATAGTTCACCCCCAAACTAAAGTTCTGTCATTAATAATTACTCACCCTCATGTCTTTCTAAACCTGTAAGACTTTCGGAACACAATCATCATCGGAACACAAATTAAGATCTTTTTGATGAAATCTAAGAGATGTCCATTGATCAGCGAACATTCTGACATGACGCACAGGAACAAACCTCTCCCGCACATTTGAGCTTCCGCAAGAGGTTTGTTCTTGTGCGTCATTCAGGTTATGTTGAGCTTCTGCTTATGTTCGCTGATCAACGTTTATATGCGAGTAAAAGCCTAAATTAAATCTGTTCATAATAAAAAGCGATCAAGTCTCTTCAGAATATTTGCACTAAACCGCTCGATTCATATGGATTAGTTTTCCGATATCTTTATGAATTTTTTTGAAGTGTCAAATGTGTCAGTTGCAAAGGCAGTCAGTGGATGGACAGAAAGCTCTTAGATTTCATCAAAAAGGAGGACTTCATTTGCATTTCAAAGATGAACAAAAGTCTGACGAGTTTGGAATGACAGTATTTTAATTTTTGGGGGGAAAAAACCCTTTAAATGTTCAAATAAACAAGGTCTTGGTGAGCATAAGAGACTTCTTTCAACAACATTTTAAAAAATTGTACCAACTACAACCTTTTGAATGTTCGGTAATGAATGCTGTGTATTTAGACACAGATGTTGTCAAATCGTTGAAGAACAAAAACATATAGCTTCCCTTACTAAATAATTTGTTTATGTCCCATTTAATCCTTGGTTTCATTCAGATACCTGCCTGCAGAGGCTGTTCTTTCTCCATCTCTCCCTGTCAGACACTTTGTGGCTGGGAATTGAATGCTGATTAAGCAAGTGGCTTGAGATGATTATGCTTAGGTTTGATGAAAGACAATCTGAGAAGGGTGTGTACTTGAGTGTATATGCGTGTGTGTGTGTGTGTGTATCCTTCAACACAGCAATCTCTTCTCTTTATAGCTCATTCTGATAATTCAAGAGCATCCAGCTGCAGCATGAATAGAGTACAGGGATAAATAAATTAATAATATTCATTACAGAGGAGAGGTAAAAAAAAAAAAAAATGGGGTGGAGGCAAAGATGGATAAAGGTGAAATGGATAGAAGGTGACTCTTCGCAGACGAGTGTCAGGGGTATGAAGAGAGAGGGGTAAACATTAAAGAAAGATGAAAGAGGAAAAGAATAGAAAATAGACAAAAGAAGAGAGGAAGGGAGAAATGCAGAGAAGAGAAAGGATGAGATGAGGGTCAGAGGGAGATAAAGGAGTGAAAGAAAGGGGGGTGGGTGTATTTGTTGCTGAAGTGACTGTTTTTCTTGTAAATGCAGCCTCTGTGTGTGTGTGTGTGTGTGTGTGTGTGTGTGTGTGTGTGTGTGTGTGTGTGTGTGTGTGTGTGTGTGTGGAGCTGGAGTATTGATCAGAGTGATCCACTCCAGCCCTGAGTGTTGACTCTGCACTAAAGGTGAGACAGCCTTCTCTGTCTGACTTTTTTATGTGTGTGTGTGTGTATATATATATATATATATATATATATATATATATATATATATATATATATATTAGAGATGCACCAATATATTGGTATCGGCCGATAAAAGCAAATTTTCACACCATCGGCTATCGGCCCATGATTTAAAAACAGCTGATAGTCAGGGCCGATATATCCTGTAAATCAAGAGGGCAGGAAATGCACTGAAATTGTGCTTTGTGTGAAGAAAATGCTAAGAAACCAGTGTGATGTTCAATATTGTTTGTAATTATGTGAATTTATAACATTCAGAAAGTTAAGAAATATTCATTTAATCTTCAGAATTTAGTTAATATTGAATTGAGTAACAGGTTTGTTTATAACTGATACCAGTTACTCTGAAACAAGTTGATAAAATGGAGAGAATAAAGTTTTATATATAAAATTAAAATTAAAGTATTTTTTAAATTCCTGCAAAGCAGTTTGAGTGGTGACTGGAATAAATTGATGGCTAGGTTCCATCTTCATTTTTATTGATTTATGGATCATGGATTAAACAAAATGATATGGCTGGTTTATATATGGTTGAAGTCGAAATATTAACTCTTGCTTATATTGCTTTAACTTTAACAAAGCAGCAATATTGTACACCTTTTAATGTTTTTTAAAAGTGATAGTCACTATCAGTACACAGCAAAGTGTTTAAATATTAAACACTGTGTGTCGTAAGCATTTCTGCTTTGAAAAAAGTGATAAAAATTTGATCAGCAGTACCCTAACTCTCACATGATGTGGGAATATTTCAGTTTAAATGAGCTGAATTCAGCTCATGCATTAACATGCTTTGAAACTTGAAAATAGGATTCCTTATATGGTCAATTGTATATTTAATAAATAAAAAATAAAGCAGTAGACTAACAGTAATCATGCAAAATTAAATGCTTAATGTAATTAGAAAAAACAAAATTACTCACTGCTGCTCAAACATCTAATCTTTTCTTAATGCTAATCATTATGGATCTTGTTTCAAGATTCCTACAGTGCTGTTCACACTGTATATGGCATAACACCCCATGTTAGCGTTATGTCCGCAGCACTGTCTCATTTGCATAGTCCACCTCTAAATGTGTCATTCCTCCCACAGGAATGCCATGAATTATGCGACTGTACTGCAGAAGCTGTAGTGTACTACTCTCTGATTACATTCAGCTGCATTCTTGCTCCTTTTTGCACTTAATTAGCTGTTCTTTTTGTTTTTTGCTGTACATATTTACACACATCTTATTCTGCCTTTAGTAAATATGGTTTTCTCTGTGTCTGTTTCAGCTGTTTAAAGACAGGAAGTTTCGAGAGCAGCATGGCAGAAGCCCCTGTTGGAGAGGACGCACCCAAAGAGCAGGAGAGTGCCACCCCACCTACCCATGATCCCCTGTTAGGGGTTGGTGGTGCTCTGTGGGAAAGAGTTTTGAAAGCTAGTGTCACAGCTGGAGCTTTCCTCCTGCTGTACACACTGTCTCAACTCACAGTGAGTTCATATACATTCTCTCAAATAATTAAGAAATAAATCCTTAATACATACATATCACACTTTATGCAGTGTGCACACCACTGACTGTCTATTGATTTTTATCGCTGTATGCATAAGAATATTTTGTTTATTCCCATGTTCTGGCTTTGTCTAAAAATGGCAAATTTGGCTTTTAGCTAAAATTAAACAGTCAGTAATGATGTTGTGTAGCTGAATAAGTTTGACTTTTTGAAACCAGGAGTGTTTTAAATTTATAATGAAGGCTTTTGTCATGTAAATAGACAATAAAACAGTTGTTGTGGTGTGTCTGTATATTTGTGTGCTCAAATGTCCTTCTGTTTGAGTGTGTTTGTGCAAAAGTATAGAAAGACAGGCTGTTCCAGGGTCTGCTGTGATCGACCCTGTAGTCAATAACTGCACCACATGCCTTCCTGTCTGAAAAACCAGCAAACAGCTGTGTAAGACTTATATATATAAACTTCCATTCTAAAGTTTGGGGTCACTTATTTTTTCTTTTTTTTTTTGAAAGAAATGAATACTTATTCAGTAAGTATGCATTAAATTAATCAAAAGTGATAGTACAATGTTACAAAAGATTGCTGTTCTTTTGAACTTTCTATTCATCAAAGAGTCCTGAAAAAAAATGTATCATGGTTTCCACAAAATATTAAGCAGCGTATTAAGCGTTTTCAATATTAATACAGTGCTCAGCGTAAATGAGTACACCCACTTTGAAAAGTAACATTTTGAACAATATCTCAATGAACACAAAAACAATTTCCAAAATGTTGACAAGACTAAGTTTAATATAACATCTGTTTAACTTATAACATGAAAGCAATGTTAATAATATAACTTCGATTACACATTTTTCAGTTTTACTCAAATTAGGATGATGCAAAAATGAGTCCCCCCCACAACAAAAACTACTACATCTAGTACTTTGTCTGGCCTCCATGATTTTTAATGACAGCATCAAGTCTTCTAGGCATGGAATGAACAAGTAGGCGACATTTTGCAACATTGATCTTTTTCCATTCTTCAAGAATGACCTCTTTTAGAGACTGGATGCTGGATGGAGAGTGATGCTCAGCTTGTCTCTTCAGAATCCCCCATAGGTGTTCGATTGGGTTCAGATCAGGAGCCACTGAATCACTTTCACCCTGTTCTTCAGAAATCCAACAGTGGCCTTAGATGTGTCCCATCAGTTCCAAAAACATTTATCTTGTTCTCATCACTCCAGAGTATAGAGTCCCAGTAGTCTCCATCTTTGTCAGCATGGGCCCTGGCAAACTCCTGGGCTTTAGGAAAGGCTTCTTTCATGGACGGCACCCATGCATGGCATTCCTCTGCAGTGTACGCCGTATTGTGTCACAGGAAATAGTCACCCCAGTTTGGCTTTCTACTTCTTTAGTTAACTGCAGTGAACTTGCATGCCGATTTCCTTCAACCCTTCTCATCAGAAGACGCTCCTGTTGAGGTGTTAACTTCCGTGGACGACCTGGACATCTCTGTGAGATGATTTCAGTTCCATCCTTTTTAAGTTTTTGTACCACTTTTGCTACAGTATTCTGACTGGTAAGTAAAGCTTTGCTGATCTTCTTGTAGCCTTCACCTTCTGGTGTAAAGAAATTATTTTCATTCTCAGGTCTTGTGACATTTCTCTTCCATGGGGTGCCATTGCTGACAGCATGAAATGGGAAGGGGTTTTAACACCCTTTTTTAGTCAACTGTCTGCTGGACACCTGTTTAATAAATAATTAGACTCACCAAAGCAAATTTAGCTTTGCTCCAGAAACTTTCAGTGGGGTGTACTCATTTTGGCATCACCCTAATTTGAGTAAAACTGAAAATGTTGGTCTCTAAGTAAAATTATTAACCTTACTTTCATGTTATAAACAGATGTTATATAAAACTTAGCGTGCATCTCAATCAGCTCCCTAGTTCAGTAGTCAGGGCACTGATCAGGGAGTTGGCCACATTCATTTACACGGTATACTGATACACGACCTAGGGAGCTGTTTGAGATGCAGGGTTAGTCTTGTCACACTGCAAAAAATGCTGTTCTTACTTAGAATTTTTGTCTTGTTTCCAGTACAAATATCTTAAAATTCTTAGATCAAGAAGCATTTTCTTGACAAGTAAAAATTATTTTCTTGTTTTTAGGAAAAATTAAGTGAGTTTTTCCTTAAAACAAGCAAAATAATCTGCCAGTGGGGTAAGCAAAATAATCTTAATCCAAACTTTAGCTTGTTTTAAGGAAAAACTCACTTAATTTTACTTGTCAAGAAAATGCTTCTTGATTTAAGAACTTTAAGATATTTTGACTAGAAACAAGACAAAAACTCTAAGTAAGAACAGCATTTTTTGTAGTGCAACATTTTGGAAATAGTTTTTGTGTTCATTGAGATATTGTTTAAAATGTTACTTTTCAAAGGGGGTGTACTCATTTATGCTGAGCACTGTACTAAAAAGAAATGTTTCTTGAGCAGCCAATCAGCATATTAAAATGATTTCTGAAGGATCATGTGACACTGAAGACTGGAGTAATGATGCTGAAAATTCAGCTTTGCATCACAGGAATAAATTACATTTTAAAATATATGAAAAAAAAAAATAGGGGAAAAAATGAATAATAATAATTGACAATATTACTTTAGCCTTGGTGAGCATTAGAGACTTCTTTCAAAAACATTTTAAACATCTTGCAGACCCCAAACTTTTGAAGGGTGGTGTATTTACAAAACAATATTCATTTATTAATTTGACATAAAGCTTTCCAAAACGCAAACAACAGTTTCAGCCAAATTTTGTGATACATATAAAAACATCTCATATCTTTCTTTGCCATCTCTAGTTATGTAGGTCACTTTTAACTTTTGAAGGGTTTGTGTGTGTGTGCATGTGTAAAAATAAATGTTTTGATGATGTGTTCAGGGTTTGTGGGTCCTTTACATGCTGAATGGATACAGGGCTTTTCCAGCAGCACATAAAGTTTTGGATCTCATTCAGTACCTTCTCTCCACCAGTGATGCCTATGATCAACAGGTGACGGAGCTTGAACTGAAATGACTTCTATATCATTCATTTTTTGAAGTGACAAAATAACACAAAAAAACACATGAATGCTCTTGTCTGCAGATGGAGATATGGAGGGTGGAGAGCATGTTGCCCCTCATAGCGACACTCTTCTTAGGTGTAGTCATCCTTGGTACTGGAGTGAGTATGTTTTGTATGTTTTTGCCTTTTGCCACTCAGAGTTTGATTCCCGTCAAACTGCACTACAGCATGTGATCAGTGTAAACAGAGTTGCAGCAGCTGATTTGAACCCTGCATTGTTTAGCATGCACTCATTCCATTGTGTAAAGCTTGAACTTTCCTTTTGCTGTCACAACAGACGCTGTTCTGCATTAAAACCCTGGTGCCTGGCAACCCATCTTGCTTCCCTGACGACCGTCGTCAGTCCATGAGCAGGCAGCCCTCCTTTACATATTCAGAATGGACAGACGCTAAACATGAGGATTTCTACGAGCTGGATGCTGTTCCGGAAACGCCCGTGTTCGATTGCTTTATGGACATGAAAACCGAAGCTGACCCTGTCACTCTCACTGTCAAATCTGTGGGCTTGCAGGAAAGGTAATAAAACTGGCTATTTTTTCTGGATGCTTCACGTTTGATGTATATTACATCTCATAAATAATTTGTTGTTGTTTGCTTTTAGAATATTCTATGATGGCTTTGTTAGTTTAGTGCTTAATGTGACAGTATGCTGAATATTTCAATGAGGAAAGAATAATAAATGCAGAAGTGATGAGGATGGAAAGGTTATCCACTTGTGTCATAATTAAACATTAAAAAGCAATTGTTCAATATTTAAAAGGCAACTTTAAATAAATATTTTAACACTAGATGAATTCCCACTTCCCATATTCATGCAGAATTTTATATCCTAAATGTGCACAAAACAGAAACTTGTATAAAAAGAAAAGTAATAGTTGTGACCCATTCATACTGATCTTACAAATAATAATAACTTTAGCACTTGAAAAACTCATTCAATCTGAAATCAGTTGTGATCTGAATAATCGCATCGCACAAACTCTGTTGTGCTTTTCAGGAGAGGTTCTAACGTGTCGCTGACGTTGGACATGTGCACCCCTGGTACTACAGAGCCCTACGGAGCTCTGCTGTCCCCTAGAGAGCAGGGTACACAGGAATACCTGCAGAACGCATCAAACCTGCTCACCCCCGAGCAGCTGCACAAGCGCGCACTGGATGACGCTGTACTGCAGGCGGAGTTCTACGTGAGTATTGTTCACAGTTACAAGCATATACACAACAAATGAGTGATCGTAACATGACATCACTGACATTTCTGGTGGAAATAGGAGACACCCATGAACTTCGTGGACCCAAAAGAATATAATATTCCCGGCGTGGTGAGGAAGAATCGCTACAAAACTATACTACCAAGTGCGTATAACATTCTATACAAAGTTTTATGTGGAAACGTCTCATGATGTTTGTTCTTGATATTGGCATATCTTTGTATTTGTAAGATCTTATCTCTAAATTGCAGACACACATAGCAGAGTTTGCTTAAAAGCAAAAGAGGAAGGTGATTTTCTCAGCACCTACATCAATGCTAATTATTTGAAGGTGAGTCTGTGTTAGCATCAAATGGTAAATGTAACTTTGTTGGCTGATATAGTATTTAAGTTGTTTTAATAACATTTGATGAACAAGTAAAATGAACAAGTTTGTAATGTAACAATCAAATTTTTAAGGTTGTTAATAGAGGTATAACAATACCCTCATGTCATGATTCGATACATATCACGATACTGATGTCATTAAAAGCTAACTCAGCTAAATATCTAAATAAAACCCTAATTATATATATATATATATATATATATATATATATATCAAAAACTACCAGAAGTTGTGTGTGTGTAAAAAAATAACCATTTTATGAGATTTTGCAGGTGTATGCACTATTTCAGATCACATAGAAATGCTATAGGCTAAAGAGTAAAGGCTTTATCTCTAAACAGCCATTAAAAATTGTTCAAATTTGCATCTTTGTTTTTATCTAATGCTGTTTTAGGGCTATGGTGGGAAAGAAAAGGCATACATCGCCACACAGGGTCCGACTGTAAACACAGTGGGGGATTTCTGGAGGATGGTTTGGCAGGAGCGCTGTCCCATTATCGTCATGATCACCAATATTGAAGAAAAAAATGAGGTCTGGCTATATTCATGTTTGATATTTTGATACTATTTGATACTAGGCACTAACTCAGGATGAAACCACATTCCCAAATGTTCACTTTGTAAATTTGTAACTTAAGCCATTTTGCAGTAATCAAAAAGTCACTAAAGACACCTGTCTCAGGTGATGTTGACTCTATAGAAATATTTTCACGAGTTCACACTTACAAATGATTAGATAGAGTAAAAGAGTATGTGTATTTGGCATGCTGTCCAGGGGAGGGCTCCGAGCTCGGAATGTTGCCCGAACCCAGAGTACTCCCCCGTATCTTTGGTTAGGATAGTAACCAGGCTAGTGTGAGGAGACGGGGTGGTGGAGGGATGCAGAAAAAACTGTCGAGGAAGATAGGTGAGTCGGCAACGTGTTTACAGGCCTCCTCTTATGCTGACTGGATAGATCATTTGAACGTGCTCCTCTCAAACTTTGTTAATAAAACATCATTAGGTGAATTTCAGTTAGTTATCAGTAATAGTTAATTGTTTTGGGGATTTTTTCTGAATGGGTTCAAATGAGCTGTGCTGGATTTCAGTATGAATTAAATAAAACATATTTGTCTGTGTGACCCACAGAAATGCACAGAATACTGGCCAGAGGACAGTGTCATCTGTGAGGGTATCGAGATCACTGTCAAAATGGTCATCCAGGCCGATGACTACAGTCTAAGGATTTTCACTGTGAAGGTCTGTTTTGTGTTTTAGTGTGTTTTGGTATAAAATAATTGATATTAATTTATAAGTGCACTAATGATTGATGGACTTTTAATGTATTAACTGACTTGACTAACAGTTAAAAATGTTTATATTTTATTGGTTTCTGTGCAGCATGGTGTCTATTGTATTAGTTTTTTCTTCTTATGATTATTAAAGACATTTGGCACACTGATACCAACTGAAGAGATAGAATTTGTGAGTTAACATTGACCATCCAAAACAGGAAGTATCAAGTATATCTTAAAACAAAAAACAAAATGTAGCACTTCATTGTCACCATGGACTGAGGGTACCTGAGCAATTTGGTGACAGCACCACCTACTGATCAACATTTCATTGAACATTGAATTTGCTTAAAGGTGCCCTAGAATTAAATATTGAATTTACCTTGGCATAGTTGAATAACAAGAGTTCAGTACATGGAAATGACATACAGTGAGTCTCAAACACCATTGTTTCCTCCTTCTTATATAAATCTCATTTGTTTAAAAGACCTCTGAAGAACAGGCGAATCTCAACATAACACAGACTGTTACGTAACAGTCGGGGTGTACGCCCTAAAAAGTTAAAATCATTTCCTACTGTATTCACGGAGACAAGAGCCGTCATTATTTTAATTTTTAAACACTTGCAGTCTGTATAATTCATAAACACAACTTCATTCTTTATAAATCTCTCCAACAGTGTGTAATGTTAGCATCCAAATAAATACTATACTCACATGATCCGATGTATGCATGCAGCATGCATGATGAACATCTTGTAAAAATCCATTTTGAGGGTTATATTAGCTGTGTGAACTGTGTTTATGCTGTTCAAGGCAAGCGCGAGCTCCGGGAACGGGGGAGCACGAGAATTAAAGGGGCCGCAACCTATATATCGGTGCATAGTTAATGATGCCCCAAAATAGGCAGTTAAAAAAATGAATTAAAAAAATCTCTGGGGTATTTTGAGCTGAAACTTCACAGACACATTCAGGGGACACCTTAGACTTATATTACATTTCTAGGGAACCTTTGAAACACATGAAAAATGAGACAAAAATATATTTTGCATCCTCTTCTCAAGTAGAATTCCCCAAAAACTTGAGAAATGCAGATTAATTGATGTGTCAAAAACTTTTAATCTCCTAAAAGTTTGTGTGAAAGTGACGTGGAAAGATGATACGGACAAAAGGCGAGAAGTCCAGGTTGTGCACACAATTTTTCTGCTTCAAAGTGTGTTTTCTACTGTTTCCTCTAGAGGCATTGCTGTCATGGCAACAAATATTCTTAGCAATGCAGTGTTTCACATAATTGAAGGAAATGTTTTTAACAATTTTTTTTTTTTTTTTACAAATCATTTATCAGCCAGCTATTTATCATCATGTTAATTATTGTGCGTTTAGCCCCAACAGCAGGGGCGCCTTTTACCCCTAATACTATACTTTTTTACATAATCTTCCGTTATTGAAAAGCTGTTGCTTTAATTACCTTAAACATAACTGAAAATCATTAACAAGACCTTTGCCCTCAAAATATAGTCAATAATTTCATCGATTCTCATTGCTACATGAATGTACAACATTTTAAAAAAACATCAAATATTAGACCAAATTAGCTCAGAATCAACGTCAATCAATGTTGCTGTCAGTGATCAGCAAAATTCCATGTGCATTGTCAAAATTGGTTTGTAATAAAAGTGCTGAGCTGAATTTTTGTGCCCTCTTATCTAGTGGTTAAAATAAAGTCAAATGCACCTTTTACCCCGATGCACCTTTAGCCCTGTTGTACCCTTTATCAAAGAATGTATGCTTGTGTTAGTATGGGCAACACATGAAGCAGCTCTTTATTGCATGTGCAGTTTGTGAACGAGCAACACACTCTGAAATGCAATTTCTATATATCTAAAAAAGTAACAATTTTATTTTTATTTTTTTCAATTCACAACATACCAACAGACAGCAACAGGCACTTTGTTTGGTTTTGTCGGATCAGTGTGTTACCCCTGTCGGAGTCTGTTGGCGTGTGTCGGAGCTTGTTTTTGCTGACTGAATATGCTGAATCGGAATTACAATGGCTAGAAACATTCTTGTGTATACATGTGTGCCAACAAAATACAAATGTGCATTAACATGTTGGTGAATGTTTGTGTGTGTAGAGTGAGGGTGAGGAGCGCACTCTCAGACAGTACTGGTACACATCCTGGCCAGATCAAAAAACTCCAGACAAGGCCCCGCCTCTCCTGGAGTTGGTTCAGGAAGTGGAGGAAGCGAGGAAACAGGCCCCACCCAACAGTGGCCCTGTCATTGTCCACTGCAGGTAACACACACTTTTCATCTTTCAACCCTCCCTTCAGAGCGTCTCCAAAGCCACGCCTCCTCCAAAACACATGAATGCGCGCAGCCAGAGCAAAGTCTGCAAAGTGTCACGAGAGATGGTGTTAAAATAGCTCATGTCTCAAAGCACATAACATTACAATAAACGTAAACAACTTACAGAGCTCTTACTTGTACAACCTGACTGCTGCAGATTCATTTCAGTGTTGATAGTGGTGACATGACATAGAAACACAAAAATCAGAGTCCAAGAAGGTGAACAGCTCCAGGTGGAACATCCTGGGTAGAACGTTGCCATCTTGTAATTACAGTTACGACATGGCATTGTTTTGGCTCAGGAGGAATTGTAAAAAGCAGCTGCTGTTTGTTTTTGGCCTATGTTCAGTGAGTGTCTGTCTACAACTCTGCATAGCCTTATGGAACACACTGATGAAGTTTGATGTCTGCGCAAGCAGGGTGCGTGGAGGTATGGAAATACATATGTTGACAGGCTGGTAGGACACATAAAGATTGAGACTTCCACAAAAGATATATGTACATATTTTAATATTTAGACCACTTTTATTACTGATTGATTATTTCAATATGTATAACAAAAAGTGTTTATAAAAAATTGCCTACCCTAACTTTAAGGATTAAGGATTACTTTTTAAGGACAAAAAAGTTACTCAAAGAAAAAAGCTTATATATTATAACCCGTAAAGCTAAAAAACTAAAAATATTTTTAATCTATTCTATCATCCTGCAACTTTCTATTGGACTGTTTCTCCTTTCTTACTTTGGCTTTAGCCAGTAAAATATATATATATATATATATATATATATATATATATATATATATATATATATATATACTGTATGTATGTATGTATGTATGTATTTATTTATTTTTTTCTTGACTTTTAGTGCAGGGATTGGACGCACTGGCTGTTTCATTGCTACCTCCATCTTGTGCCAGCAGCTAAGCATTGAAGGGGTGGTTGACATCCTGAAGACCACTAGCCAGCTACGCTTGGACAGGTAAAATATATTCACTGTATGTTCTGTTAATCATGAGTGTCAGAATATTAGCTGTTTGGCCTCAGTGGTAGCCGGGCCAACCTAAAGTCATAGATAAAAACACTTGCAAGACCTATGGTGTAATATTAATCTCTTGTTAAGTGCTATAAAGGTGGACTGCTGGATGCTATTCTGTGGATGAAGTATAT